>NW_025727197.1:90000-92500 GCF_021461385.2 Schistocerca piceifrons | reverse complement strand
CCAAAAACGGCGGACCATACAGTGCAAATATTGTGCACGCAGCTACGTGTCGTCTCCCTATGAGAGCTGGATTGCAGTGTGGTACGCCATAGAGACGTGTGGGAGGAACGGACGCCGTGGATGGCGATCAGCATGAGCTGTCTGTTGATGTATTCGGACCTAGTCGTCTCTCCTCACACACCGTGATGGCATGGTGCACCGCGTTCCATATCTGCGACATGCTACAGAGGCCGGTTGACAGTCGTTCGAGCAATGGACATCGCATACGTACGGGGGCCACCTTCCACGTATTGTCTAGGCGTGCACATTTTGTTGCGTGTATGTGGGCAGACGTAGTGTGGCGTGACACCTGACACAGGCATGCAATAATCGTTGAAGTTGCAAATGGCGATGGACGCCTGCGTTTTCTGGTGAAGTTACGCAAATGAACAAATGGTAACCTGTTGTGGTGCGGTTGTTCTCGCTAGGGGTGAATCGGTGATGGCGACGATAGGTTGAGGTACTAACCGGTTGTTCCAGCGATACCCACCATGCCGACGAAACTGAACGGCATCTGGGTGTGAAGCGATACGCGGCGGTGGCTGGGTGGGACCGTCCCCGGCCGGTGAGGGGGCGCCTCCCGGCGTGCTGGCCGCGCGGTGCGTGGGCGCACGCGCTACAGCCGGCTGGTGGGGGCGGCCAGTGGCAGGCGCGCCGGCCGACGGACGCGGCAGGCGTCGCAGCTGCGCGCCGGCGCACCCTGCGCGCGGCGCCGTGCGGCCAAAGTAGGTCCTCGCGGGCCCGGTGCGAAGCGCGGTGGACATCTTCAGTGTGCTGGTCCGATTGAGGACTGTGTGCGTTGAGGATGCGCCGCCGCCCGGCGCTCGGCGCCGCGACGCCGTCTGCTGCTCGGTCGCCCCAGCGGTTCTCGCTGGTGGTTTGTATCGCAGCTGTGCGGATGTGTTGGCGCGTGCGCTGTGCTGGGAGAGTTCGCTTCGGCACCCAAGTGGGGCTTTTGTCCTTCTGTGGCGCTGGCGTTGGAGCTGCCGGTCACCGTAGGTGGCGCGTGTTGTCTCCCGCCGGCAATGCCACGACAGCACGCTCCCGGGCCTCTGTCGGCAGCGGCAAGCTCAGTTGGGAGCACGGGTGGTCGCACCGAAAGCGTCTACTCGCCTAACTCCGGGCGATTGCGCCTCTCTCGAACCCGACCAAGTACTTGGGACGGCGCTGCGCGCCGCCGGGACCTGAGAGGGTTTCGAGGTGTATTGTGCAGGGGAGCTCAGCCTCCTCCTGTTTGCAGAATGATTGAGCGGACGCTTGCGTGTTCGCGCGGGCCCCCGGGACACACTCCCGGGCGGCCGGCTGCTCAGCTCTAGTTGACGCAGCTCCCTGGTTGATCCTGCCAGTAGTCATATGCTTGTCTCAAAGATTAAGCCATGCATGTCTCAGTACAAGCCGCATTAAGGTGAAACCGCGAATGGCTCATTAAATCAGTTATGGTTCCTTAGATCGTACCCACGTTACTTGGATAACTGTGGTAATTCTAGAGCTAATACATGCAAACAGAGTCCCGACCAGAGATGGAAGGGACGCTTTTATTAGATCAAAACCAATCGGTCGGCTCGTCCGGTCCGTTTGCCTTGGTGACTCTGAATAACTTTGGGCTGATCGCACGGTCCTCGTACCGGCGACGCATCTTTCAAATGTCTGCCTTATCAACTGTCGATGGTAGGTTCTGCGCCTACCATGGTTGTAACGGGTAACGGGGAATCAGGGTTCGATTCCGGAGAGGGAGCCTGAGAAACGGCTACCACATCCAAGGAAGGCAGCAGGCGCGCAAATTACCCACTCCCGGCACGGGGAGGTAGTGACGAAAAATAACGATACGGGACTCATCCGAGGCCCCGTAATCGGAATGAGTACACTTTAAATCCTTTAACGAGTATCTATTGGAGGGCAAGTCTGGTGCCAGCAGCCGCGGTAATTCCAGCTCCAATAGCGTATATTAAAGTTGTTGCGGTTAAAAAGCTCGTAGTTGGATTTGTGTCCCACGCTGTTGGTTCACCGCCCGTCGGTGTTTAACTGGCATGTATCGTGGGACGTCCTGCCGGTGGGGCGAGCTGAAGGCGTGCGACCGCCTCGTGCGTGCTCGTGCGTCCCGAGGCGGACCCCGTTGAAATCCTACCAGGGTGCTCTTTATTGAGTGTCTCGGTGGGCCGGCACGTTTACTTTGAACAAATTAGAGTGCTTAAAGCAGGCAAGCCCGCCTGAATACTGTGTGCATGGAATAATGGAATAGGACCTCGGTTCTATTTTGTTGGTTTTCGGAACCCGAGGTAATGATTAATAGGGACAGGCGGGGGCATTCGTATTGCGACGTTAGAGGTGAAATTCTTGGATCGTCGCAAGACGAACAGAAGCGAAAGCATTTGCCAAGTATGTTTTCATTAATCAAGAACGAAAGTTAGAGGTTCGAAGGCGATCAGATACCGCCCTAGTTCTAACCATAAACGATGCCAGC
>NW_025727197.1:80000-82500 GCF_021461385.2 Schistocerca piceifrons | reverse complement strand
CACACAAGCATAGAATTGGAGCGCCGCCTCTAATAAGCCAAAGGTGCATCCTGACGTGACAAATCTGATCATGTCACAAGCATTCACTTACTATAATCACTATCAACGAACCTGCCGCCCCCGCCCCCCCCCCCCCCCTACACCTTTCCGTACAACAACGTGTAACCTAACCTAACCTAACCTAACCTATGTTGTACCTTAACCTAACCTATGTTGTACCTTAACCTAACCTATGTTGTACCTTAACCTAACCTATGTTGTACCTTAACCTAACCTATGTTGTACCTTAACCTAACCTATGTTGTACCTTAACCTAACCTATGTTGTACCTTAACCTAACCTATGTTGTACCTTAACCTAACCCATGTTGTACCTTAACCTAACCCATGTTGTACCTTAACCTAACCCATGTTGTACCTTAACCTAACCCATGTTGTACCTTAACCTAACCCATGTTGTACCTTAACCTAACCCATGTTGTGCCTCAACCTAACCCATGTTGTGCCTCAACCTAACCCATGTTGTGCCTCAACCTAACATGTTGTGCCTTAACCTAACCCATGTTGTGCCTCAACCTAACCCATGTTGTGCCTTAACCTAACCCATGTTGTGCCTTAACCTAACCCATGTTGTGCCTTAACCTAACCCATGTTGTGCCTTAACCTAACCCATGTTGTGCCTTAACCTAACCCATGTTGTGCCTTAACCTAACCCATGTTGTGCCTTAACCTAACCCATGTTGTGCCTTAACCTAACCCATGTTGTCGCCTTAACGTAACCCACGTTGTCGCCTAAACCTGCTCTGTAATTGTTATACGACTCGTTCAATTACTGTAGTGTTGCCCACCCGCAACCCTCGCAATATAGTTCGCTACTCGCACTGCCCGCACCCCTGTGTATCGCTTCATGTTAAACACCTTGCAAGTCTTGCTCACTTTCCACATGCTCCTGCTGTACACTGTAATGTGGATGGCAGCAGGACGTACATGCCGCCCCTCCCCACGTCCCCACCTTGCCCCCTGCCTTCGCAAGCTGGTTGGTGAGAAGTTTGCATGTTCAATGCCCTTCGCATGCGACGTACTCAGGCTACGTTGTGGTGCGGCCTGTGTCAACTGTCCGCTGATGTCGTACGCGTGAACCACAATCTGTACTGCACATTCGTCCTTATGTACTGAATGATACATCGTGGCACATGTGTGACCGCACAACGACTGCGCCCAAAAACGGCGGACCATACAGTGCAAATATTGTGCACGCAGCTACGTGTCGTCTCCCTATGAGAGCTGGATTGCAGTGTGGTACGCCATAGAGACGTGTGGGAGGAACGGACGCCGTGGATGGCGATCAGCATGAGCTGTCTGTTGATGTATTCGGACCTAGTCGTCTCTCCTCACACACCGTGATGGCATGGTGCACCGCGTTCCATATCTGCGACATGCTACAGAGGCCGGTTGACAGTCGTTCGAGCAATGGACATCGCATACGTACGGGGGCCACCTTCCACGTATTGTCTAGGCGTGCACATTTTGTTGCGTGTATGTGGGCAGACGTAGTGTGGCGTGACACCTGACACAGGCATGCAATAATCGTTGAAGTTGCAAATGGCGATGGACGCCTGCGTTTTCTGGTGAAGTTACGCAAATGAACAAATGGTAACCTGTTGTGGTGCGGTTGTTCTCGCTAGGGGTGAATCGGTGATGGCGACGATAGGTTGAGGTACTAACCGGTTGTTCCAGCGATACCCACCATGCCGACGAAACTGAACGGCATCTGGGTGTGAAGCGATACGCGGCGGTGGCTGGGTGGGACCGTCCCCGGCCGGTGAGGGGGCGCCTCCCGGCGTGCTGGCCGCGCGGTGCGTGGGCGCACGCGCTACAGCCGGCTGGTGGGGGCGGCCAGTGGCAGGCGCGCCGGCCGACGGACGCGGCAGGCGTCGCAGCTGCGCGCCGGCGCACCCTGCGCGCGGCGCCGTGCGGCCAAAGTAGGTCCTCGCGGGCCCGGTGCGAAGCGCGGTGGACATCTTCAGTGTGCTGGTCCGATTGAGGACTGTGTGCGTTGAGGATGCGCCGCCGCCCGGCGCTCGGCGCCGCGACGCCGTCTGCTGCTCGGTCGCCCCAGCGGTTCTCGCTGGTGGTTTGTATCGCAGCTGTGCGGATGTGTTGGCGCGTGCGCTGTGCTGGGAGAGTTCGCTTCGGCACCCAAGTGGGGCTTTTGTCCTTCTGTGGCGCTGGCGTTGGAGCTGCCGGTCACCGTAGGTGGCGCGTGTTGTCTCCCGCCGGCAATGCCACGACAGCACGCTCCCGGGCCTCTGTCGGCAGCGGCAAGCTCAGTTGGGAGCACGGGTGGTCGCACCGAAAGCGTCTACTCGCCTAACTCCGGGCGATTGCGCCTCTCTCGAACCCGACCAAGTACTTGGGACGGCGCTGCGCGCCGCCGGGACCTGAGAGGGTTTCGAGGTGTATTGTGCAGGGGAGCTCAGCCTCCTCCTGTTTGCAGAATG
>NW_025727197.1:67500-70000 GCF_021461385.2 Schistocerca piceifrons | reverse complement strand
AGAGCTGGATTGCAGTGTGGTACGCCATAGAGACGTGTGGGAGGAACGGACGCCGTGGATGGCGATCAGCATGAGCTGTCTGTTGATGTATTCGGACCTAGTCGTCTCTCCTCACACACCGTGATGGCATGGTGCACCGCGTTCCATATCTGCGACATGCTACAGAGGCCGGTTGACAGTCGTTCGAGCAATGGACATCGCATACGTACGGGGGCCACCTTCCACGTATTGTCTAGGCGTGCACATTTTGTTGCGTGTATGTGGGCAGACGTAGTGTGGCGTGACACCTGACACAGGCATGCAATAATCGTTGAAGTTGCAAATGGCGATGGACGCCTGCGTTTTCTGGTGAAGTTACGCAAATGAACAAATGGTAACCTGTTGTGGTGCGGTTGTTCTCGCTAGGGGTGAATCGGTGATGGCGACGATAGGTTGAGGTACTAACCGGTTGTTCCAGCGATACCCACCATGCCGACGAAACTGAACGGCATCTGGGTGTGAAGCGATACGCGGCGGTGGCTGGGTGGGACCGTCCCCGGCCGGTGAGGGGGCGCCTCCCGGCGTGCTGGCCGCGCGGTGCGTGGGCGCACGCGCTACAGCCGGCTGGTGGGGGCGGCCAGTGGCAGGCGCGCCGGCCGACGGACGCGGCAGGCGTCGCAGCTGCGCGCCGGCGCACCCTGCGCGCGGCGCCGTGCGGCCAAAGTAGGTCCTCGCGGGCCCGGTGCGAAGCGCGGTGGACATCTTCAGTGTGCTGGTCCGATTGAGGACTGTGTGCGTTGAGGATGCGCCGCCGCCCGGCGCTCGGCGCCGCGACGCCGTCTGCTGCTCGGTCGCCCCAGCGGTTCTCGCTGGTGGTTTGTATCGCAGCTGTGCGGATGTGTTGGCGCGTGCGCTGTGCTGGGAGAGTTCGCTTCGGCACCCAAGTGGGGCTTTTGTCCTTCTGTGGCGCTGGCGTTGGAGCTGCCGGTCACCGTAGGTGGCGCGTGTTGTCTCCCGCCGGCAATGCCACGACAGCACGCTCCCGGGCCTCTGTCGGCAGCGGCAAGCTCAGTTGGGAGCACGGGTGGTCGCACCGAAAGCGTCTACTCGCCTAACTCCGGGCGATTGCGCCTCTCTCGAACCCGACCAAGTACTTGGGACGGCGCTGCGCGCCGCCGGGACCTGAGAGGGTTTCGAGGTGTATTGTGCAGGGGAGCTCAGCCTCCTCCTGTTTGCAGAATGATTGAGCGGACGCTTGCGTGTTCGCGCGGGCCCCCGGGACACACTCCCGGGCGGCCGGCTGCTCAGCTCTAGTTGACGCAGCTCCCTGGTTGATCCTGCCAGTAGTCATATGCTTGTCTCAAAGATTAAGCCATGCATGTCTCAGTACAAGCCGCATTAAGGTGAAACCGCGAATGGCTCATTAAATCAGTTATGGTTCCTTAGATCGTACCCACGTTACTTGGATAACTGTGGTAATTCTAGAGCTAATACATGCAAACAGAGTCCCGACCAGAGATGGAAGGGACGCTTTTATTAGATCAAAACCAATCGGTCGGCTCGTCCGGTCCGTTTGCCTTGGTGACTCTGAATAACTTTGGGCTGATCGCACGGTCCTCGTACCGGCGACGCATCTTTCAAATGTCTGCCTTATCAACTGTCGATGGTAGGTTCTGCGCCTACCATGGTTGTAACGGGTAACGGGGAATCAGGGTTCGATTCCGGAGAGGGAGCCTGAGAAACGGCTACCACATCCAAGGAAGGCAGCAGGCGCGCAAATTACCCACTCCCGGCACGGGGAGGTAGTGACGAAAAATAACGATACGGGACTCATCCGAGGCCCCGTAATCGGAATGAGTACACTTTAAATCCTTTAACGAGTATCTATTGGAGGGCAAGTCTGGTGCCAGCAGCCGCGGTAATTCCAGCTCCAATAGCGTATATTAAAGTTGTTGCGGTTAAAAAGCTCGTAGTTGGATTTGTGTCCCACGCTGTTGGTTCACCGCCCGTCGGTGTTTAACTGGCATGTATCGTGGGACGTCCTGCCGGTGGGGCGAGCTGAAGGCGTGCGACCGCCTCGTGCGTGCTCGTGCGTCCCGAGGCGGACCCCGTTGAAATCCTACCAGGGTGCTCTTTATTGAGTGTCTCGGTGGGCCGGCACGTTTACTTTGAACAAATTAGAGTGCTTAAAGCAGGCAAGCCCGCCTGAATACTGTGTGCATGGAATAATGGAATAGGACCTCGGTTCTATTTTGTTGGTTTTCGGAACCCGAGGTAATGATTAATAGGGACAGGCGGGGGCATTCGTATTGCGACGTTAGAGGTGAAATTCTTGGATCGTCGCAAGACGAACAGAAGCGAAAGCATTTGCCAAGTATGTTTTCATTAATCAAGAACGAAAGTTAGAGGTTCGAAGGCGATCAGATACCGCCCTAGTTCTAACCATAAACGATGCCAGCCAGCGATCCGCCGCAGTTCCTCCGATGACTCGGCGGGCAGCCTCCGGGAAACCAAAGCTTTT
>NW_025727197.1:57500-60000 GCF_021461385.2 Schistocerca piceifrons | reverse complement strand
CTGACGTGACAAATCTGATCATGTCACAAGCATTCACTTACTATAATCACTATCAACGAACCTGCCGCCCCCGCCCCCCCCCCCCCTACACCTTTCCTTACAACAACGTGTAACCTAACCTAACCTAACCTAACCTATGTTGTACCTTAACCTAACCTATGTTGTACCTTAACCTAACCTATGTTGTACCTTAACCTAACCTATGTTGTACCTTAACCTAACCTATGTTGTACCTTAACCTAACCTATGTTGTACCTTAACCTAACCTATGTTGTACCTTAACCTAACCTATGTTGTACCTTAACCTAACCTATGTTGTACCTTAACCTAACCTATGTTGTACCTTAACCTAACCTATGTTGTACCTTAACCTAACCTATGTTGTACCTTAACCTAACCTATGTTGTACCTTAACCTAACCCATGTTGTACCTTAACCTAACCCATGTTGTACCTTAACCTAACCCATGTTGTACCTTAACCTAACCCATGTTGTACCTTAACCTAACCCATGTTGTACCTTAACCTAACCCATGTTGTACCTTAACCTAACCCATGTTGTACCTTAACCTAACCCATGTTGTACCTTAACCTAACCCATGTTGTACCTTAACCTAACCCATGTTGTACCTTAACCTAACCCATGTTGTGCCTTAACCTAACCCATGTTGTGCCTTAACCTAACCCATGTTGTGCCTTAACCTAACCCATGTTGTGCCTTAACCTAACCCATGTTGTGCCTTAACCTAACCCATGTTGTGCCTTAACCTAACCCACGTTGTGCCTTAACCTAACCCACGTTGTGCCTTAACCTAACCCATGTTGTGCCTTAACCTAACCCATGTTGTGCCTTAACCTAACCCACGTTGTGCCTTAACCTAACCCACGTTGTGCCTTAACCTAACCCACGTTGTGCCTTAACCTAACCCACGTTGTGCCTTAACCTAACCCACGTTGTGCCTTAACCTAACCCACGTTGTGCCTTAACCTAACCCACGTTGTGCCTTAACCTAACCCACGTTGTGCCTTAACCTAACCCACGTTGTGCCTTAACCTAACCCACGTTGTGCCTTAACCTAACCCACGTTGTGCCTTAACCTAACCCACGTTGTGCCTTAACCTAACCCACGTTGTGCCTTAACCTAACCCACGTTGTGCCTTAACCTAACCCACGTTGTGCCTTAACCTAACCCACGTTGTGCCTTAACCTAACCCACGTTGTGCCTTAACCTAACCCACGTTGTGCCTTAACCTAACCCACGTTGTCCCCTAAAGTAACCCACGTTGTCCCCTAACGTAACCCACGTTGTCCCCTAACGTAACCCATGTTGTCGCCTAAACCTGCTCTGTAATTGTTATACGACTCGTTCAATTAGTGTAGTGTTGCCCACCCGCAACCCTCGCAATATAGTTCGCTACTCGCACTGCCCGCTCCCCTGTGTATCGCTTCATGTTAAACACCTTGCAAGTCTTGCTGACTTTCCACATGCTCCTGCTGTACACTGTAATGTGGATGGCAGCAGGACGTACATGCCGCCCCTCCCCACGTCCCCACCTTGCCCCCCTGCCTTCGCAAGCTGGTTGGTGAGAAGTTTGCATGTTCAATGCCCTTCGCATGCGACGTACTCAGGCTACGTTGTGGTGCGGCCTGTGTCAACCGTCCGCTAATGTCGTACGCGTAAACCACAATCTGTACTGCACATTCGTCCTTATGTACCGAATGATACATCGTGGCACATGTGTGACCGTACAACGACTGCGCCCAAAAACGGCGGACCATACAGTGCAAATATTGTGCACGCAGCTACGTGTCGTCTCCCTATGAGAGCTGGATTGCAGTGTGGTACGCCATAGAGACGTGTGGGAGGAACGGACGCCGTGGATGGCGATCAGCATGAGCTGTCTGTTGATGTATTCGGACCTAGTCGTCTCTCCTCACACACCGTGATGGCATGGTGCACCGCGTTCCATATCTGCGACATGCTACAGAGGCCGGTTGACAGTCGTTCGAGCAATGGACATCGCATACGTACGGGGGCCACCTTCCACGTATTGTCTAGGCGTGCACATTTTGTTGCGTGTATGTGGGCAGACGTAGTGTGGCGTGACACCTGACACAGGCATGCAATAATCGTTGAAGTTGCAAATGGCGATGGACGCCTGCGTTTTCTGGTGAAGTTACGCAAATGAACAAATGGTAACCTGTTGTGGTGCGGTTGTTCTCGCTAGGGGTGAATCGGTGATGGCGACGATAGGTTGAGGTACGAACCGGTTGTTCCAGCGATACCCACCATGCCGACGAAACTGAACGGCATCTGGGTGTGAAGCGATACGCGGCGGTGGCTGGGTGGGACCGTCCCCGGCCGGTGAGGGGGCGCCTCCCGGCGTGCTGGCCGCGCGGTGCGTGGGCGCACGCGCTACAGCCGGCTGGTGGGGGCGGCCAGTGGCAGGCGCGCCGGCCGACGGACGCGGCAGGCGTCGCAGCTGCGCGCCGGCGCACC
>NW_025727197.1:45000-47500 GCF_021461385.2 Schistocerca piceifrons | reverse complement strand
CCCATGTTGTGCCTTAACCTAACCCATGTTGTGCCTTAACCTAACCCACGTTGTGCCTTAACCTAACCCACGTTGTGCCTTAACCTAACCCACGTTGTGCCTTAACCTAACCCACGTTGTGCCTTAACCTAACCCATGTTGTGCCTTAACCTAACCCATGTTGTGCCTTAACCTAACCCATGTTGTGCCTTAACCTAACCCATGTTGTGCCTTAACCTAACCCATGTTGTGCCTTAACCTAACCCACGTTGTGCCTTAACCTAACCCACGTTGTGCCTTAACCTAACCCACGTTGTGCCTTAACCTAACCCACGTTGTGCCTTAACCTAACCCATGTTGTGCCTTAACCTAACCCATGTTGTGCCTTAACCTAACCCACGTTGTGCCTTAACCTAACCCACGTTGTGCCTTAACCTAACCCACGTTGTGCCTTAACCTAACCCACGTTGTGCCTTAACCTAACCCACGTTGTGCCTTAACCTAACCCACGTTGTGCCTTAACCTAACCCACGTTGTGCCTTAACCTAACCCACGTTGTCCCCTAAAGTAACCCACGTTGTCCCCTAACGTAACCCACGTTGTCCCCTAACGTAACCCATGTTGTCGCCTAAACCTGCTCTGTAATTGTTATACGACTCGTTCAATTAGTGTAGTGTTGCCCACCCGCAACCCTCGCAATATAGTTCGCTACTCGCACTGCCCGCTCCCCTGTGTATCGCTTCATGTTAAACACCTTGCAAGTCTTGCTGACTTTCCACATGCTCCTGCTGTACACTGTAATGTGGATGGCAGCAGGACGTACATGCCGCCCCTCCCCACGTCCCCACCTTGCCCCCCTGCCTTCGCAAGCTGGTTGGTGAGAAGTTTGCATGTTCAATGCCCTTCGCATGCGACGTACTCAGGCTACGTTGTGGTGCGGCCTGTGTCAACCGTCCGCTAATGTCGTACGCGTAAACCACAATCTGTACTGCACATTCGTCCTTATGTACCGAATGATACATCGTGGCACATGTGTGACCGTACAACGACTGCGCCCAAAAACGGCGGACCATACAGTGCAAATATTGTGCACGCAGCTACGTGTCGTCTCCCTATGAGAGCTGGATTGCAGTGTGGTACGCCATAGAGACGTGTGGGAGGAACGGACGCCGTGGATGGCGATCAGCATGAGCTGTCTGTTGATGTATTCGGACCTAGTCGTCTCTCCTCACACACCGTGATGGCATGGTGCACCGCGTTCCATATCTGCGACATGCTACAGAGGCCGGTTGACAGTCGTTCGAGCAATGGACATCGCATACGTACGGGGGCCACCTTCCACGTATTGTCTAGGCGTGCACATTTTGTTGCGTGTATGTGGGCAGACGTAGTGTGGCGTGACACCTGACACAGGCATGCAATAATCGTTGAAGTTGCAAATGGCGATGGACGCCTGCGTTTTCTGGTGAAGTTACGCAAATGAACAAATGGTAACCTGTTGTGGTGCGGTTGTTCTCGCTAGGGGTGAATCGGTGATGGCGACGATAGGTTGAGGTACGAACCGGTTGTTCCAGCGATACCCACCATGCCGACGAAACTGAACGGCATCTGGGTGTGAAGCGATACGCGGCGGTGGCTGGGTGGGACCGTCCCCGGCCGGTGAGGGGGCGCCTCCCGGCGTGCTGGCCGCGCGGTGCGTGGGCGCACGCGCTACAGCCGGCTGGTGGGGGCGGCCAGTGGCAGGCGCGCCGGCCGACGGACGCGGCAGGCGTCGCAGCTGCGCGCCGGCGCACCCTGCGCGCGGCGCCGTGCGGCCAAAGTAGGTCCTCGCGGGCCCGGTGCGAAGCGCGGTGGACATCTTCAGTGTGCTGGTCCGATTGAGGACTGTGTGCGTTGAGGATGCGCCGCCGCCCGGCGCTCGGCGCCGCGACGCCGTCTGCTGCTCGGTCGCCCCAGCGGTTCTCGCTGGTGGTTTGTATCGCAGCTGTGCGGATGTGTTGGCGCGTGCGCTGTGCTGGGAGAGTTCGCTTCGGCACCCAAGTGGGGCTTTTGTCCTTCTGTGGCGCTGGCGTTGGAGCTGCCGGTCACCGTAGGTGGCGCGTGTTGTCTCCCGCCGGCAATGCCACGACAGCACGCTCCCGGGCCTCTGTCGGCAGCGGCAAGCTCAGTTGGGAGCACGGGTGGTCGCACCGAAAGCGTCTACTCGCCTAACTCCGGGCGATTGCGCCTCTCTCGAACCCGACCAAGTACTTGGGACGGCGCTGCGCGCCGCCGGGACCTGAGAGGGTTTCGAGGTGTATTGTGCAGGGGAGCTCAGCCTCCTCCTGTTTGCAGAATGATTGAGCGGACGCTTGCGTGTTCGCGCGGGCCCCCGGGACACACTCCCGGGCGGCCGGCTGCTCAGCTCTAGTTGACGCAGCTCCCTGGTTGATCCTGCCAGTAGTCATATGCTTGTCTCAAAGATTAAGCCATGCATGTCTCAGTACAAGCCGCATTAAGGTGAAACCGCGAATGGCTCATT
>NW_025727197.1:32500-37500 GCF_021461385.2 Schistocerca piceifrons | reverse complement strand
AAACATACCGCCATCTGTAGGTCTCCCGCAACATGACCTCCTCCAACGACGATACCGCCATCTATGCGACGCCAAGCCGATTAAGACAGCGATGGCGCCACAGTGCCCGCCTTTCGACGCCACCCACAAAGCCTGCAGCCTCTGTCGACCATAGCACCCAATCTCCAGTGGCTCTGCCGCACGAAGCCGTGGACCGGCAATGACTCCACCCGCACCCGTTCGTGCACCACCCCAACCGCCACACGCGCACCTCCAGCGGATGAACGGCGGAAGTTTCCCGCACTCGTAAAGTGCAATCCACCCCTATAACTTGCGTTTCATGAAGAGTTATTTCCAATATGCGACATTCCCGCTGTCCCTATACATGAGCCGCGACCTGTACCACTTACGAGCGAGAGACGCGATCGCGTTGCTCACTGTACGGCGTCCGATACCGAGCCATCAGCATGTCGGTCCCCATGCGCGTTGCACTCGCACTCGCAGTCGCAAAAACGTGGGGCAAATATATTACGCGGAAGAGCTATAACAGACCGAGCCCCACTGCATGGGGGGAGTCTTTGTCACTAATGTACACAGATGGAACATTTTGGACTGGAACCAGATTACCCGTACACACGGCGCTGATTAGTAATCAATGCAGAGCCATCAAACTACAGCAAATATACACAACTGTCCGTATACATGCTGAAAGAGTCTGCCCACAATGGGAACCACACGTCAGCCAGACACTCTGATCACGCACCACTCTCTGCTTCTAACAGGCGCACATACAATATGTAAGCACCAGCATGGAACAACATCCAGTGCATCTTCTCCGCCACATTACACAATCCACACTATCACAACCAGACCAGGAGGTCCATGCGGAAAATACAATATCCCAGCCTTTCGACATCCACCATTGCGCAGACCAGGCACCAACACCCACACATGTCCTATACAACGGTGCACCCAACATCACAATAGTACCTCCTGTCACAGCGCACAAACAATGACATGAGTCAAAGACACAGGTCTCACACAAGCATAGAATTGGAGCGCCGCCTCTAATAAGCCAAAGGTGCATCCTGACGTGACAAATCTGATCATGTCACAAGCATTCACTTACTATAATCACTATCAACGAACCTGCCGCCCCCGCCCCCCCCCCCCCTACACCTTTCCTTACAACAACGTGTAACCTAACCTAACCTAACCTAACCTATGTTGTACCTTAACCTAACCTATGTTGTACCTTAACCTAACCTATGTTGTACCTTAACCTAACCTATGTTGTACCTTAACCTAACCTATGTTGTACCTTAACCTAACCTATGTTGTACCTTAACCTAACCTATGTTGTACCTTAACCTAACCTATGTTGTACCTTAACCTAACCTATGTTGTACCTTAACCTAACCTATGTTGTACCTTAACCTAACCTATGTTGTACCTTAACCTAACCTATGTTGTACCTTAACCTAACCTATGTTGTACCTTAACCTAACCCATGTTGTACCTTAACCTAACCCATGTTGTACCTTAACCTAACCCATGTTGTACCTTAACCTAACCCATGTTGTACCTTAACCTAACCCATGTTGTACCTTAACCTAACCCATGTTGTACCTTAACCTAACCCATGTTGTACCTTAACCTAACCCATGTTGTACCTTAACCTAACCCATGTTGTGCCTTAACCTAACCCATGTTGTGCCTTAACCTAACCCATGTTGTGCCTTAACCTAACCCATGTTGTGCCTTAACCTAACCCATGTTGTGCCTTAACCTAACCCATGTTGTGCCTTAACCTAACCCACGTTGTGCCTTAACCTAACCCACGTTGTGCCTTAACCTAACCCACGTTGTGCCTTAACCTAACCCATGTTGTGCCTTAACCTAACCCATGTTGTGCCTTAACCTAACCCATGTTGTGCCTTAACCTAACCCATGTTGTGCCTTAACCTAACCCATGTTGTGCCTTAACCTAACCCATGTTGTGCCTTAACCTAACCCATGTTGTGCCTTAACCTAACCCATGTTGTGCCTTAACCTAACCCACGTTGTGCCTTAACCTAACCCACGTTGTGCCTTAACCTAACCCACGTTGTGCCTTAACCTAACCCATGTTGTGCCTTAACCTAACCCATGTTGTGCCTTAACCTAACCCATGTTGTGCCTTAACCTAACCCATGTTGTGCCTTAACCTAACCCACGTTGTGCCTTAACCTAACCCACGTTGTGCCTTAACCTAACCCACGTTGTGCCTTAACCTAACCCACGTTGTGCCTTAACCTAACCCACGTTGTGCCTTAACCTAACCCACGTTGTGCCTTAACCTAACCCACGTTGTCCCCTAAAGTAACCCACGTTGTCCCCTAACGTAACCCACGTTGTCCCCTAACGTAACCCATGTTGTCGCCTAAACCTGCTCTGTAATTGTTATACGACTCGTTCAATTAGTGTAGTGTTGCCCACCCGCAACCCTCGCAATATAGTTCGCTACTCGCACTGCCCGCTCCCCTGTGTATCGCTTCATGTTAAACACCTTGCAAGTCTTGCTGACTTTCCACATGCTCCTGCTGTACACTGTAATGTGGATGGCAGCAGGACGTACATGCCGCCCCTCCCCACGTCCCCACCTTGCCCCCCTGCCTTCGCAAGCTGGTTGGTGAGAAGTTTGCATGTTCAATGCCCTTCGCATGCGACGTACTCAGGCTACGTTGTGGTGCGGCCTGTGTCAACCGTCCGCTAATGTCGTACGCGTAAACCACAATCTGTACTGCACATTCGTCCTTATGTACCGAATGATACATCGTGGCACATGTGTGACCGTACAACGACTGCGCCCAAAAACGGCGGACCATACAGTGCAAATATTGTGCACGCAGCTACGTGTCGTCTCCCTATGAGAGCTGGATTGCAGTGTGGTACGCCATAGAGACGTGTGGGAGGAACGGACGCCGTGGATGGCGATCAGCATGAGCTGTCTGTTGATGTATTCGGACCTAGTCGTCTCTCCTCACACACCGTGATGGCATGGTGCACCGCGTTCCATATCTGCGACATGCTACAGAGGCCGGTTGACAGTCGTTCGAGCAATGGACATCGCATACGTACGGGGGCCACCTTCCACGTATTGTCTAGGCGTGCACATTTTGTTGCGTGTATGTGGGCAGACGTAGTGTGGCGTGACACCTGACACAGGCATGCAATAATCGTTGAAGTTGCAAATGGCGATGGACGCCTGCGTTTTCTGGTGAAGTTACGCAAATGAACAAATGGTAACCTGTTGTGGTGCGGTTGTTCTCGCTAGGGGTGAATCGGTGATGGCGACGATAGGTTGAGGTACGAACCGGTTGTTCCAGCGATACCCACCATGCCGACGAAACTGAACGGCATCTGGGTGTGAAGCGATACGCGGCGGTGGCTGGGTGGGACCGTCCCCGGCCGGTGAGGGGGCGCCTCCCGGCGTGCTGGCCGCGCGGTGCGTGGGCGCACGCGCTACAGCCGGCTGGTGGGGGCGGCCAGTGGCAGGCGCGCCGGCCGACGGACGCGGCAGGCGTCGCAGCTGCGCGCCGGCGCACCCTGCGCGCGGCGCCGTGCGGCCAAAGTAGGTCCTCGCGGGCCCGGTGCGAAGCGCGGTGGACATCTTCAGTGTGCTGGTCTGATTGAGGACTGTGTGCGTTGAGGATGCGCCGCCGCCCGGCGCTCGGCGCCGCGACGCCGTCTGCTGCTCGGTCGCCCCAGCGGTTCTCGCTGGTGGTTTGTATCGCAGCTGTGCGGATGTGTTGGCGCGTGCGCTGTGCTGGGAGAGTTCGCTTCGGCACCCAAGTGGGGCTTTTGTCCTTCTGTGGCGCTGGCGTTGGAGCTGCCGGTCACCGTAGGTGGCGCGTGTTGTCTCCCGCCGGCAATGCCACGACAGCACGCTCCCGGGCCTCTGTCGGCAGCGGCAAGCTCAGTTGGGAGCACGGGTGGTCGCACCGAAAGCGTCTACTCGCCTAACTCCGGGCGATTGCGCCTCTCTCGAACCCGACCAAGTACTTGGGACGGCGCTGCGCGCCGCCGGGACCTGAGAGGGTTTCGAGGTGTATTGTGCAGGGGAGCTCAGCCTCCTCCTGTTTGCAGAATGATTGAGCGGACGCTTGCGTGTTCGCGCGGGCCCCCGGGACACACTCCCGGGCGGCCGGCTGCTCAGCTCTAGTTGACGCAGCTCCCTGGTTGATCCTGCCAGTAGTCATATGCTTGTCTCAAAGATTAAGCCATGCATGTCTCAGTACAAGCCGCATTAAGGTGAAACCGCGAATGGCTCATTAAATCAGTTATGGTTCCTTAGATCGTACCCACGTTACTTGGATAACTGTGGTAATTCTAGAGCTAATACATGCAAACAGAGTCCCGACCAGAGATGGAAGGGACGCTTTTATTAGATCAAAACCAATCGGTCGGCTCGTCCGGTCCGTTTGCCTTGGTGACTCTGAATAACTTTGGGCTGATCGCACGGTCCTCGTACCGGCGACGCATCTTTCAAATGTCTGCCTTATCAACTGTCGATGGTAGGTTCTGCGCCTACCATGGTTGTAACGGGTAACGGGGAATCAGGGTTCGATTCCGGAGAGGGAGCCTGAGAAACGGCTACCACATCCAAGGAAGGCAGCAGGCGCGCAAATTACCCACTCCCGGCACGGGGAGGTAGTGACGAAAAATAACGATACGGGACTCATCCGAGGCCCCGTAATCGGAATGAGTACACTTTAAATCCTTTAACGAGTATCTATTGGAGGGCAAGTCTGGTGCCAGCAGCCGCGGTAATTCCAGCTCCAATAGCGTATATTAAAGTTGTTGCGGTTAAAAAGCTCGTAGTTGGATTTGTGTCCCACGCTGTTGGTTCACCGCCCGTCGGTGTTTAACTGGCATGTATCGTGGGACGTCCTGCCGGTGGGGCGAGCCGAAGGCGTGCGACCGCCTCGTGCGTGCTCGTGCGTCCCGAGGCGGACCCCGTTGAAATCCTACCAGGGTGC
>NW_025727197.1:20000-25000 GCF_021461385.2 Schistocerca piceifrons | reverse complement strand
GGAACCACACGTCAGCCAGACACTCTGATCACGCACCACTCTCTGCTTCTAACAGGCGCACATACAATATGTAAGCACCAGCATGGAACAACATCCAGTGCATCTTCTCCGCCACATTACACAATCCACACTATCACAACCAGACCAGGAGGTCCATGCGGAAAATACAATATCCCAGCCTTTCGACATCCACCATTGCGCAGACCAGGCACCAACACCCACACATGTCCTATACAACGGTGCACCCAACATCACAATAGTACCTCCTGTCACAGCGCACAAACAATGACATGAGTCAAAGACACAGGTCTCACACAAGCATAGAATTGGAGCGCCGCCTCTAATAAGCCAAAGGTGCATCCTGACGTGACAAATCTGATCATGTCACAAGCATTCACTTACTATAATCACTATCAACGAACCTGCCGCCCCCGCCCCCCCCCCCCCTACACCTTTCCTTACAACAACGTGTAACCTAACCTAACCTAACCTAACCTATGTTGTACCTTAACCTAACCTATGTTGTACCTTAACCTAACCTATGTTGTACCTTAACCTAACCTATGTTGTACCTTAACCTAACCTATGTTGTACCTTAACCTAACCTATGTTGTACCTTAACCTAACCTATGTTGTACCTTAACCTAACCTATGTTGTACCTTAACCTAACCTATGTTGTACCTTAACCTAACCTATGTTGTACCTTAACCTAACCTATGTTGTACCTTAACCTAACCCATGTTGTACCTTAACCTAACCCATGTTGTACCTTAACCTAACCCATGTTGTACCTTAACCTAACCCATGTTGTACCTTAACCTAACCCATGTTGTACCTTAACCTAACCCATGTTGTACCTTAACCTAACCCATGTTGTACCTTAACCTAACCCATGTTGTACCTTAACCTAACCCATGTTGTACCTTAACCTAACCCATGTTGTACCTTAACCTAACCCATGTTGTACCTTAACCTAACCCATGTTGTGCCTTAACCTAACCCATGTTGTGCCTTAACCTAACCCATGTTGTGCCTTAACCTAACCCATGTTGTGCCTTAACCTAACCCATGTTGTGCCTTAACCTAACCCACGTTGTGCCTTAACCTAACCCACGTTGTGCCTTAACCTAACCCACGTTGTGCCTTAACCTAACCCACGTTGTGCCTTAACCTAACCCACGTTGTGCCTTAACCTAACCCATGTTGTGCCTTAACCTAACCCATGTTGTGCCTTAACCTAACCCATGTTGTGCCTTAACCTAACCCATGTTGTGCCTTAACCTAACCCATGTTGTGCCTTAACCTAACCCACGTTGTGCCTTAACCTAACCCACGTTGTGCCTTAACCTAACCCACGTTGTGCCTTAACCTAACCCACGTTGTGCCTTAACCTAACCCACGTTGTGCCTTAACCTAACCCATGTTGTGCCTTAACCTAACCCATGTTGTGCCTTAACCTAACCCATGTTGTGCCTTAACCTAACCCACGTTGTGCCTTAACCTAACCCACGTTGTGCCTTAACCTAACCCACGTTGTGCCTTAACCTAACCCACGTTGTGCCTTAACCTAACCCACGTTGTGCCTTAACCTAACCCACGTTGTGCCTTAACCTAACCCACGTTGTCCCCTAAAGTAACCCACGTTGTCCCCTAACGTAACCCACGTTGTCCCCTAACGTAACCCATGTTGTCGCCTAAACCTGCTCTGTAATTGTTATACGACTCGTTCAATTAGTGTAGTGTTGCCCACCCGCAACCCTCGCAATATAGTTCGCTACTCGCACTGCCCGCTCCCCTGTGTATCGCTTCATGTTAAACACCTTGCAAGTCTTGCTGACTTTCCACATGCTCCTGCTGTACACTGTAATGTGGATGGCAGCAGGACGTACATGCCGCCCCTCCCCACGTCCCCACCTTGCCCCCCTGCCTTCGCAAGCTGGTTGGTGAGAAGTTTGCATGTTCAATGCCCTTCGCATGCGACGTACTCAGGCTACGTTGTGGTGCGGCCTGTGTCAACCGTCCGCTAATGTCGTACGCGTAAACCACAATCTGTACTGCACATTCGTCCTTATGTACCGAATGATACATCGTGGCACATGTGTGACCGTACAACGACTGCGCCCAAAAACGGCGGACCATACAGTGCAAATATTGTGCACGCAGCTACGTGTCGTCTCCCTATGAGAGCTGGATTGCAGTGTGGTACGCCATAGAGACGTGTGGGAGGAACGGACGCCGTGGATGGCGATCAGCATGAGCTGTCTGTTGATGTATTCGGACCTAGTCGTCTCTCCTCACACACCGTGATGGCATGGTGCACCGCGTTCCATATCTGCGACATGCTACAGAGGCCGGTTGACAGTCGTTCGAGCAATGGACATCGCATACGTACGGGGGCCACCTTCCACGTATTGTCTAGGCGTGCACATTTTGTTGCGTGTATGTGGGCAGACGTAGTGTGGCGTGACACCTGACACAGGCATGCAATAATCGTTGAAGTTGCAAATGGCGATGGACGCCTGCGTTTTCTGGTGAAGTTACGCAAATGAACAAATGGTAACCTGTTGTGGTGCGGTTGTTCTCGCTAGGGGTGAATCGGTGATGGCGACGATAGGTTGAGGTACGAACCGGTTGTTCCAGCGATACCCACCATGCCGACGAAACTGAACGGCATCTGGGTGTGAAGCGATACGCGGCGGTGGCTGGGTGGGACCGTCCCCGGCCGGTGAGGGGGCGCCTCCCGGCGTGCTGGCCGCGCGGTGCGTGGGCGCACGCGCTACAGCCGGCTGGTGGGGGCGGCCAGTGGCAGGCGCGCCGGCCGACGGACGCGGCAGGCGTCGCAGCTGCGCGCCGGCGCACCCTGCGCGCGGCGCCGTGCGGCCAAAGTAGGTCCTCGCGGGCCCGGTGCGAAGCGCGGTGGACATCTTCAGTGTGCTGGTCCGATTGAGGACTGTGTGCGTTGAGGATGCGCCGCCGCCCGGCGCTCGGCGCCGCGACGCCGTCTGCTGCTCGGTCGCCCCAGCGGTTCTCGCTGGTGGTTTGTATCGCAGCTGTGCGGATGTGTTGGCGCGTGCGCTGTGCTGGGAGAGTTCGCTTCGGCACCCAAGTGGGGCTTTTGTCCTTCTGTGGCGCTGGCGTTGGAGCTGCCGGTCACCGTAGGTGGCGCGTGTTGTCTCCCGCCGGCAATGCCACGACAGCACGCTCCCGGGCCTCTGTCGGCAGCGGCAAGCTCAGTTGGGAGCACGGGTGGTCGCACCGAAAGCGTCTACTCGCCTAACTCCGGGCGATTGCGCCTCTCTCGAACCCGACCAAGTACTTGGGACGGCGCTGCGCGCCGCCGGGACCTGAGAGGGTTTCGAGGTGTATTGTGCAGGGGAGCTCAGCCTCCTCCTGTTTGCAGAATGATTGAGCGGACGCTTGCGTGTTCGCGCGGGCCCCCGGGACACACTCCCGGGCGGCCGGCTGCTCAGCTCTAGTTGACGCAGCTCCCTGGTTGATCCTGCCAGTAGTCATATGCTTGTCTCAAAGATTAAGCCATGCATGTCTCAGTACAAGCCGCATTAAGGTGAAACCGCGAATGGCTCATTAAATCAGTTATGGTTCCTTAGATCGTACCCACGTTACTTGGATAACTGTGGTAATTCTAGAGCTAATACATGCAAACAGAGTCCCGACCAGAGATGGAAGGGACGCTTTTATTAGATCAAAACCAATCGGTCGGCTCGTCCGGTCCGTTTGCCTTGGTGACTCTGAATAACTTTGGGCTGATCGCACGGTCCTCGTACCGGCGACGCATCTTTCAAATGTCTGCCTTATCAACTGTCGATGGTAGGTTCTGCGCCTACCATGGTTGTAACGGGTAACGGGGAATCAGGGTTCGATTCCGGAGAGGGAGCCTGAGAAACGGCTACCACATCCAAGGAAGGCAGCAGGCGCGCAAATTACCCACTCCCGGCACGGGGAGGTAGTGACGAAAAATAACGATACGGGACTCATCCGAGGCCCCGTAATCGGAATGAGTACACTTTAAATCCTTTAACGAGTATCTATTGGAGGGCAAGTCTGGTGCCAGCAGCCGCGGTAATTCCAGCTCCAATAGCGTATATTAAAGTTGTTGCGGTTAAAAAGCTCGTAGTTGGATTTGTGTCCCACGCTGTTGGTTCACCGCCCGTCGGTGTTTAACTGGCATGTATCGTGGGACGTCCTGCCGGTGGGGCGAGCCGAAGGCGTGCGACCGCCTCGTGTGTGCTCGTGCGTCCCGAGGCGGACCCCGTTGAAATCCTACCAGGGTGCTCTTTATTGAGTGTCTCGGTGGGCCGGCACGTTTACTTTGAACAAATTAGAGTGCTTAAAGCAGGCAAGCCCGCCTGAATACTGTGTGCATGGAATAATGGAATAGGACCTCGGTTCTATTTTGTTGGTTTTCGGAACCCGAGGTAATGATTAATAGGGACAGGCGGGGGCATTCGTATTGCGACGTTAGAGGTGAAATTCTTGGATCGTCGCAAGACGAACAGAAGCGAAAGCATTTGCCAAGTATGTTTTCATTAATCAAGAACGAAAGTTAGAGGTTCGAAGGCGATCAGATACCGCCCTAGTTCTAACCATAAACGATGCCAGCCAGCGATCCGCCGCAGTTCCTCCGATGACTCGGCGGGCAGCCTCCGGGAAACCAAAGCTTTTGGGTTCCGGGGGAAGTATGGTTGCAAAGCTGAAACTTAAAGGAATTGACGGAAGGGCACCACCAGGAGTGGAGCCTGCGGCTTAATTTGACTCAACACGGGAAACCTCACCAGGCCCGGACACCGGAAGGATTGACAGATTGATAGCTCTTTCTTGATTCGGTGGGTGGTGGTGCATGGCCGTTCTTAGTTGGTGGAGCGATTTGTCTGGTTAATTCCGATAACGAACGAGACTCTAGCCTGCTAACTAGTCGCGTGACATCCTTCGTGCTGTCAGCGATTACTTTTCTTCTTAGAGGGACAGGCGGCTTCTAGCC
>NW_025727197.1:10000-12500 GCF_021461385.2 Schistocerca piceifrons | reverse complement strand
TATGTTGTACCTTAACCTAACCTATGTTGTACCTTAACCTAACCTATGTTGTACCTTAACCTAACCTATGTTGTACCTTAACCTAACCTATGTTGTACCTTAACCTAACCTATGTTGTACCTTAACCTAACCTATGTTGTACCTTAACCTAACCTATGTTGTACCTTAACCTAACCTATGTTGTACCTTAACCTAACCTATGTTGTACCTTAACCTAACCTATGTTGTACCTTAACCTAACCTATGTTGTACCTTAACCTAACCCATGTTGTACCTTAACCTAACCCATGTTGTACCTTAACCTAACCCATGTTGTACCTTAACCTAACCCATGTTGTACCTTAACCTAACCCATGTTGTACCTTAACCTAACCCATGTTGTACCTTAACCTAACCCATGTTGTACCTTAACCTAACCCATGTTGTACCTTAACCTAACCCATGTTGTACCTTAACCTAACCCATGTTGTACCTTAACCTAACCCATGTTGTGCCTTAACCTAACCCATGTTGTGCCTTAACCTAACCCATGTTGTGCCTTAACCTAACCCATGTTGTGCCTTAACCTAACCCATGTTGTGCCTTAACCTAACCCATGTTGTGCCTTAACCTAACCCATGTTGTGCCTTAACCTAACCCACGTTGTGCCTTAACCTAACCCACGTTGTGCCTTAACCTAACCCATGTTGTGCCTTAACCTAACCCATGTTGTGCCTTAACCTAACCCATGTTGTGCCTTAACCTAACCCATGTTGTGCCTTAACCTAACCCATGTTGTGCCTTAACCTAACCCATGTTGTGCCTTAACCTAACCCATGTTGTGCCTTAACCTAACCCACGTTGTGCCTTAACCTAACCCACGTTGTGCCTTAACCTAACCCACGTTGTGCCTTAACCTAACCCACGTTGTGCCTTAACCTAACCCATGTTGTGCCTTAACCTAACCCATGTTGTGCCTTAACCTAACCCATGTTGTGCCTTAACCTAACCCACGTTGTGCCTTAACCTAACCCACGTTGTGCCTTAACCTAACCCACGTTGTGCCTTAACCTAACCCACGTTGTGCCTTAACCTAACCCACGTTGTGCCTTAACCTAACCCACGTTGTGCCTTAACCTAACCCACGTTGTCCCCTAAAGTAACCCACGTTGTCCCCTAACGTAACCCACGTTGTCCCCTAACGTAACCCATGTTGTCGCCTAAACCTGCTCTGTAATTGTTATACGACTCGTTCAATTAGTGTAGTGTTGCCCACCCGCAACCCTCGCAATATAGTTCGCTACTCGCACTGCCCGCTCCCCTGTGTATCGCTTCATGTTAAACACCTTGCAAGTCTTGCTGACTTTCCACATGCTCCTGCTGTACACTGTAATGTGGATGGCAGCAGGACGTACATGCCGCCCCTCCCCACGTCCCCACCTTGCCC
The DNA here is from genome assembly GCF_021461385.2 of Schistocerca piceifrons. NCBI lineage: Eukaryota > Metazoa > Arthropoda > Insecta > Orthoptera > Acrididae > Schistocerca > Schistocerca piceifrons. Next base: position 11,074 of record NW_025727197.1, on the reverse strand, counting down.
CCCTGCCTTCGCAAGCTGGTTGGTGAGAAGTTTGCATGTTCAATGCCCTTCGCATGCGACGTACTCAGGCTACGTTGTGGTGCGGCCTGTGTCAACCGTCCGCTAATGTCGTACGCGTAAACCACAATCTGTACTGCACATTCGTCCTTATGTACCGAATGATACATCGTGGCACATGTGTGACCGTACAACGACTGCGCCCAAAAACGGCGGACCATACAGTGCAAATATTGTGCACGCAGCTACGTGTCGTCTCCCTATGAGAGCTGGATTGCAGTGTGGTACGCCATAGAGACGTGTGGGAGGAACGGACGCCGTGGATGGCGATCAGCATGAGCTGTCTGTTGATGTATTCGGACCTAGTCGTCTCTCCTCACACACCGTGATGGCATGGTGCACCGCGTTCCATATCTGCGACATGCTACAGAGGCCGGTTGACAGTCGTTCGAGCAATGGACATCGCATACGTACGGGGGCCACCTTCCACGTATTGTCTAGGCGTGCACATTTTGTTGCGTGTATGTGGGCAGACGTAGTGTGGCGTGACACCTGACACAGGCATGCAATAATCGTTGAAGTTGCAAATGGCGATGGACGCCTGCGTTTTCTGGTGAAGTTACGCAAATGAACAAATGGTAACCTGTTGTGGTGCGGTTGTTCTCGCTAGGGGTGAATCGGTGATGGCGACGATAGGTTGAGGTACGAACCGGTTGTTCCAGCGATACCCACCATGCCGACGAAACTGAACGGCATCTGGGTGTGAAGCGATACGCGGCGGTGGCTGGGTGGGACCGTCCCCGGCCGGTGAGGGGGCGCCTCCCGGCGTGCTGGCCGCGCGGTGCGTGGGCGCACGCGCTACAGCCGGCTGGTGGGGGCGGCCAGTGGCAGGCGCGCCGGCCGACGGACGCGGCAGGCGTCGCAGCTGCGCGCCGGCGCACCCTGCGCGCGGCGCCGTGCGGCCAAAGTAGGTCCTCGCGGGCCCGGTGCGAAGCGCGGTGGACATCTTCAGTGTGCTGGTCCGATTGAGGACTGTGTGCGTTGAGGATGCGCCGCCGCCCGGCGCTCGGCGCCGCG
>NW_025727196.1:45000-47500 GCF_021461385.2 Schistocerca piceifrons | reverse complement strand
GATGAGTCCCGTATCGTTATTTTTCGTCACTACCTCCCCGTGCCGGGAGTGGGTAATTTGCGCGCCTGCTGCCTTCCTTGGATGTGGTAGCCGTTTCTCAGGCTCCCTCTCCGGAATCGAACCCTGATTCCCCGTTACCCGTTACAACCATGGTAGGCGCAGAACCTACCATCGACAGTTGATAAGGCAGACATTTGAAAGATGCGTCGCCGGTACGAGGACCGTGCGATCAGCCCAAAGTTATTCAGAGTCACCAAGGCAAACGGACCGGACGAGCCGACCGATTGGTTTTGATCTAATAAAAGCGTCCCTTCCATCTCTGGTCGGGACTCTGTTTGCATGTATTAGCTCTAGAATTACCACAGTTATCCAAGTAACGTGGGTACGATCTAAGGAACCATAACTGATTTAATGAGCCATTCGCGGTTTCACCTTAATGCGGCTTGTACTGAGACATGCATGGCTTAATCTTTGAGACAAGCATATGACTACTGGCAGGATCAACCAGGGAGCTGCGTCAACTAGAGCTGAGCAGCCGGCCGCCCGGGAGTGTGTCCCGGGGGCCCGCGCGAACACGCAAGCGTCCGCTCAATCATTCTGCAAACAGGAGGAGGCTGAGCTCCCCTGCACAATACACCTCGAAACCCTCTCAGGTCCCGGCGGCGCGCAGCGCCGTCCCAAGTACTTGGTCGGGTTCGAGAGAGGCGCAATCGCCCGGAGTTAGGCGAGTAGACGCTTTCGGTGCGACCACCCGTGCTCCCAACTGAGCTTGCCGCTGCCGACAGAGGCCCGGGAGCGTGCTGTCGTGGCATTGCCGGCGGGAGACAACACGCGCCACCTACGGTGACCGGCAGCTCCAACGCCAGCGCCACAGAAGGACAAAAGCCCCACTTGGGTGCCGAAGCGAACTCTCCCAGCACAGCGCACGCGCCAACACATCCGCACAGCTGCGATACAAACCACCAGCGAGAACCGCTGGGGCGACCGAGCAGCAGACGGCGTCGCGGCGCCGAGCGCCGGGCGGCGGCGCATCCTCAACGCACACAGTCCTCAATCGGACCAGCACACTGAAGATGTCCACCGCGCTTCGCACCGGGCCCGCGAGGACCTACTTTGGCCGCACGGCGCCGCGCGCAGGGTGCGCCGGCGCGCAGCTGCGACGCCTGCCGCGTCCGTCGGCCGGCGCGCCTGCCACTGGCCGCCCCCACCAGCCGGCTGTAGCGCGTGCGCCCACGCACCGCGCGGCCAGCACGCCGGGAGGCGCCCCCTCACCGGCCGGGGACGGTCCCACCCAGCCACCGCCGCGTATCGCTTCACACCCAGATGCCGTTCAGTTTCGTCGGCATGGTGGGTATCGCTGGAACAACCGGTTCGTACCTCAACCTATCGTCGCCATCACCGATTCACCCCTAGCGAGAACAACCGCACCACAACAGGTTACCATTTGTTCATTTGCGTAACTTCACCAGAAAACGCAGGCGTCCATCGCCATTTGCAACTTCAACGATTATTGCATGCCTGTGTCAGGTGTCACGCCACACTACGTCTGCCCACATACACGCAACAAAATGTGCACGCCTAGACAATACGTGGAAGGTGGCCCCCGTACGTATGCGATGTCCATTGCTCGAACGACTGTCAACCGGCCTCTGTAGCATGTCGCAGATATGGAACGCGGTGCACCATGCCATCACGGTGTGTGAGGAGAGACGACTAGGTCCGAATACATCAACAGACAGCTCATGCTGATCGCCATCCACGGCGTCCGTTCCTCCCACACGTCTCTATGGCGTACCACACTGCAATCCAGCTCTCATAGGGAGACGACACGTAGCTGCGTGCACAATATTTGCACTGTATGGTCCGCCGTTTTTGGGCGCAGTCGTTGTACGGTCACACATGTGCCACGATGTATCATTCGGTACATAAGGACGAATGTGCAGTACAGATTGTGGTTTACGCGTACGACATTAGCGGACGGTTGACACAGGCCGCACCACAACGTAGCCTGAGTACGTCGCATGCGAAGGGCATTGAACATGCAAACTTCTCACCAACCAGCTTGCGAAGGCAGGGGGGCAAGGTGGGGACGTGGGGAGGGGCGGCATGTACGTCCTGCTGCCATCCACATTACAGTGTACAGCAGGAGCATGTGGAAAGTCAGCAAGACTTGCAAGGTGTTTAACATGAAGCGATACACAGGGGAGCGGGCAGTGCGAGTAGCGAACTATATTGCGAGGGTTGCGGGTGGGCAACACTACACTAATTGAACGAGTCGTATAACAATTACAGAGCAGGTTTAGGCGACAACATGGGTTACGTTAGGGGACAACGTGGGTTACGTTAGGGGACAACGTGGGTTACTTTAGGGGACAACGTGGGTTAGGTTAAGGCACAACGTGGGTTAGGTTAAGGCACAACGTGGGTTAGGTTAAGGCACAACGTGGGTTAGGTTAAGGCACAACGTGGGTTAGGTTAAGGCACAACGTGGGTTAGGTTA
>NW_025727196.1:32500-35000 GCF_021461385.2 Schistocerca piceifrons | reverse complement strand
ATCGCCCGGAGTTAGGCGAGTAGACGCTTTCGGTGCGACCACCCGTGCTCCCAACTGAGCTTGCCGCTGCCGACAGAGGCCCGGGAGCGTGCTGTCGTGGCATTGCCGGCGGGAGACAACACGCGCCACCTACGGTGACCGGCAGCTCCAACGCCAGCGCCACAGAAGGACAAAAGCCCCACTTGGGTGCCGAAGCGAACTCTCCCAGCACAGCGCACGCGCCAACACATCCGCACAGCTGCGATACAAACCACCAGCGAGAACCGCTGGGGCGACCGAGCAGCAGACGGCGTCGCGGCGCCGAGCGCCGGGCGGCGGCGCATCCTCAACGCACACAGTCCTCAATCGGACCAGCACACTGAAGATGTCCACCGCGCTTCGCACCGGGCCCGCGAGGACCTACTTTGGCCGCACGGCGCCGCGCGCAGGGTGCGCCGGCGCGCAGCTGCGACGCCTGCCGCGTCCGTCGGCCGGCGCGCCTGCCACTGGCCGCCCCCACCAGCCGGCTGTAGCGCGTGCGCCCACGCACCGCGCGGCCAGCACGCCGGGAGGCGCCCCCTCACCGGCCGGGGACGGTCCCACCCAGCCACCGCCGCGTATCGCTTCACACCCAGATGCCGTTCAGTTTCGTCGGCATGGTGGGTATCGCTGGAACAACCGGTTCGTACCTCAACCTATCGTCGCCATCACCGATTCACCCCTAGCGAGAACAACCGCACCACAACAGGTTACCATTTGTTCATTTGCGTAACTTCACCAGAAAACGCAGGCGTCCATCGCCATTTGCAACTTCAACGATTATTGCATGCCTGTGTCAGGTGTCACGCCACACTACGTCTGCCCACATACACGCAACAAAATGTGCACGCCTAGACAATACGTGGAAGGTGGCCCCCGTACGTATGCGATGTCCATTGCTCGAACGACTGTCAACCGGCCTCTGTAGCATGTCGCAGATATGGAACGCGGTGCACCATGCCATCACGGTGTGTGAGGAGAGACGACTAGGTCCGAATACATCAACAGACAGCTCATGCTGATCGCCATCCACGGCGTCCGTTCCTCCCACACGTCTCTATGGCGTACCACACTGCAATCCAGCTCTCATAGGGAGACGACACGTAGCTGCGTGCACAATATTTGCACTGTATGGTCCGCCGTTTTTGGGCGCAGTCGTTGTACGGTCACACATGTGCCACGATGTATCATTCGGTACATAAGGACGAATGTGCAGTACAGATTGTGGTTTACGCGTACGACATTAGCGGACGGTTGACACAGGCCGCACCACAACGTAGCCTGAGTACGTCGCATGCGAAGGGCATTGAACATGCAAACTTCTCACCAACCAGCTTGCGAAGGCAGGGGGGCAAGGTGGGGACGTGGGGAGGGGCGGCATGTACGTCCTGCTGCCATCCACATTACAGTGTACAGCAGGAGCATGTGGAAAGTCAGCAAGACTTGCAAGGTGTTTAACATGAAGCGATACACAGGGGAGCGGGCAGTGCGAGTAGCGAACTATATTGCGAGGGTTGCGGGTGGGCAACACTACACTAATTGAACGAGTCGTATAACAATTACAGAGCAGGTTTAGGCGACAACATGGGTTACGTTAGGGGACAACGTGGGTTACGTTAGGGGACAACGTGGGTTACTTTAGGGGACAACGTGGGTTAGGTTAAGGCACAACGTGGGTTAGGTTAAGGCACAACGTGGGTTAGGTTAAGGCACAACGTGGGTTAGGTTAAGGCACAACGTGGGTTAGGTTAAGGCACAACGTGGGTTAGGTTAAGGCACAACGTGGGTTAGGTTAAGGCACAACGTGGGTTAGGTTAAGGCACAACGTGGGTTAGGTTAAGGCACAACGTGGGTTAGGTTAAGGCACAACATGGGTTAGGTTAAGGCACAACGTGGGTTAGGTTAAGGCACAACGTGGGTTAGGTTAAGGCACAACGTGGGTTAGGTTAAGGCACAACGTGGGTTAGGTTAAGGCACAACGTGGGTTAGGTTAAGGCACAACATGGGTTAGGTTAAGGCACAACATGGGTTAGGTTAAGGCACAACATGGGTTAGGTTAAGGCACAACGTGGGTTAGGTTAAGGCACAACGTGGGTTAGGTTAAGGCACAACGTGGGTTAGGTTAAGGCACAACGTGGGTTAGGTTAAGGCACAACGTGGGTTAGGTTAAGGCACAACATGGGTTAGGTTAAGGCACAACATGGGTTAGGTTAAGGCACAACATGGGTTAGGTTAAGGCACAACATGGGTTAGGTTAAGGCACAACATGGGTTAGGTTAAGGCACAACATGGGTTAGGTTAAGGTACAACATGGGTTAGGTTAAGGTACAACATGGGTTAGGTTAAGGTACAACATGGGTTAGGTTAAGGTACAACATGGGTTAGGTTAAGGTACAACATGGGTTAGGTTAAGGTACAACATGGGTTAGGTTAAGGTACAACATGGGTTAGGTTAAGGTACAACATGGGTTAGGTTAAGGTA
>NW_025727196.1:20000-25000 GCF_021461385.2 Schistocerca piceifrons | reverse complement strand
GCGCGTGCGGCCCAGAACATCTAAGGGCATCACAGACCTGTTATTGCTCAATCTCGTGCGGCTAGAAGCCGCCTGTCCCTCTAAGAAGAAAAGTAATCGCTGACAGCACGAAGGATGTCACGCGACTAGTTAGCAGGCTAGAGTCTCGTTCGTTATCGGAATTAACCAGACAAATCGCTCCACCAACTAAGAACGGCCATGCACCACCACCCACCGAATCAAGAAAGAGCTATCAATCTGTCAATCCTTCCGGTGTCCGGGCCTGGTGAGGTTTCCCGTGTTGAGTCAAATTAAGCCGCAGGCTCCACTCCTGGTGGTGCCCTTCCGTCAATTCCTTTAAGTTTCAGCTTTGCAACCATACTTCCCCCGGAACCCAAAAGCTTTGGTTTCCCGGAGGCTGCCCGCCGAGTCATCGGAGGAACTGCGGCGGATCGCTGGCTGGCATCGTTTATGGTTAGAACTAGGGCGGTATCTGATCGCCTTCGAACCTCTAACTTTCGTTCTTGATTAATGAAAACATACTTGGCAAATGCTTTCGCTTCTGTTCGTCTTGCGACGATCCAAGAATTTCACCTCTAACGTCGCAATACGAATGCCCCCGCCTGTCCCTATTAATCATTACCTCGGGTTCCGAAAACCAACAAAATAGAACCGAGGTCCTATTCCATTATTCCATGCACACAGTATTCAGGCGGGCTTGCCTGCTTTAAGCACTCTAATTTGTTCAAAGTAAACGTGCCGGCCCACCGAGACACTCAATAAAGAGCACCCTGGTAGGATTTCAACGGGGTCCGCCTCGGGACGCACGAGCACGCACGAGGCGGTCGCACGCCTTCGGCTCGCCCCACCGGCAGGACGTCCCACGATACATGCCAGTTAAACACCGACGGGCGGTGAACCAACAGCGTGGGACACAAATCCAACTACGAGCTTTTTAACCGCAACAACTTTAATATACGCTATTGGAGCTGGAATTACCGCGGCTGCTGGCACCAGACTTGCCCTCCAATAGATACTCGTTAAAGGATTTAAAGTGTACTCATTCCGATTACGGGGCCTCGGATGAGTCCCGTATCGTTATTTTTCGTCACTACCTCCCCGTGCCGGGAGTGGGTAATTTGCGCGCCTGCTGCCTTCCTTGGATGTGGTAGCCGTTTCTCAGGCTCCCTCTCCGGAATCGAACCCTGATTCCCCGTTACCCGTTACAACCATGGTAGGCGCAGAACCTACCATCGACAGTTGATAAGGCAGACATTTGAAAGATGCGTCGCCGGTACGAGGACCGTGCGATCAGCCCAAAGTTATTCAGAGTCACCAAGGCAAACGGACCGGACGAGCCGACCGATTGGTTTTGATCTAATAAAAGCGTCCCTTCCATCTCTGGTCGGGACTCTGTTTGCATGTATTAGCTCTAGAATTACCACAGTTATCCAAGTAACGTGGGTACGATCTAAGGAACCATAACTGATTTAATGAGCCATTCGCGGTTTCACCTTAATGCGGCTTGTACTGAGACATGCATGGCTTAATCTTTGAGACAAGCATATGACTACTGGCAGGATCAACCAGGGAGCTGCGTCAACTAGAGCTGAGCAGCCGGCCGCCCGGGAGTGTGTCCCGGGGGCCCGCGCGAACACGCAAGCGTCCGCTCAATCATTCTGCAAACAGGAGGAGGCTGAGCTCCCCTGCACAATACACCTCGAAACCCTCTCAGGTCCCGGCGGCGCGCAGCGCCGTCCCAAGTACTTGGTCGGGTTCGAGAGAGGCGCAATCGCCCGGAGTTAGGCGAGTAGACGCTTTCGGTGCGACCACCCGTGCTCCCAACTGAGCTTGCCGCTGCCGACAGAGGCCCGGGAGCGTGCTGTCGTGGCATTGCCGGCGGGAGACAACACGCGCCACCTACGGTGACCGGCAGCTCCAACGCCAGCGCCACAGAAGGACAAAAGCCCCACTTGGGTGCCGAAGCGAACTCTCCCAGCACAGCGCACGCGCCAACACATCCGCACAGCTGCGATACAAACCACCAGCGAGAACCGCTGGGGCGACCGAGCAGCAGACGGCGTCGCGGCGCCGAGCGCCGGGCGGCGGCGCATCCTCAACGCACACAGTCCTCAATCGGACCAGCACACTGAAGATGTCCACCGCGCTTCGCACCGGGCCCGCGAGGACCTACTTTGGCCGCACGGCGCCGCGCGCAGGGTGCGCCGGCGCGCAGCTGCGACGCCTGCCGCGTCCGTCGGCCGGCGCGCCTGCCACTGGCCGCCCCCACCAGCCGGCTGTAGCGCGTGCGCCCACGCACCGCGCGGCCAGCACGCCGGGAGGCGCCCCCTCACCGGCCGGGGACGGTCCCACCCAGCCACCGCCGCGTATCGCTTCACACCCAGATGCCGTTCAGTTTCGTCGGCATGGTGGGTATCGCTGGAACAACCGGTTCGTACCTCAACCTATCGTCGCCATCACCGATTCACCCCTAGCGAGAACAACCGCACCACAACAGGTTACCATTTGTTCGTTTGCGTAACTTCACCAGAAAACGCAGGCGTCCATCGCCATTTGCAACTTCAACGATTATTGCATGCCTGTGTCAGGTGTCACGCCACACTACGTCTGCCCACATACACGCAACAAAATGTGCACGCCTAGACAATACGTGGAAGGTGGCCCCCGTACGTATGCGATGTCCATTGCTCGAACGACTGTCAACCGGCCTCTGTAGCATGTCGCAGATATGGAACGCGGTGCACCATGCCATCACGGTGTGTGAGGAGAGACGACTAGGTCCGAATACATCAACAGACAGCTCATGCTGATCGCCATCCACGGCGTCCGTTCCTCCCACACGTCTCTATGGCGTACCACACTGCAATCCAGCTCTCATAGGGAGACGACACGTAGCTGCGTGCACAATATTTGCACTGTATGGTCCGCCGTTTTTGGGCGCAGTCGTTGTACGGTCACACATGTGCCACGATGTATCATTCGGTACATAAGGACGAATGTGCAGTACAGATTGTGGTTTACGCGTACGACATTAGCGGACGGTTGACACAGGCCGCACCACAACGTAGCCTGAGTACGTCGCATGCGAAGGGCATTGAACATGCAAACTTCTCACCAACCAGCTTGCGAAGGCAGGGGGGCAAGGTGGGGACGTGGGGAGGGGCGGCATGTACGTCCTGCTGCCATCCACATTACAGTGTACAGCAGGAGCATGTGGAAAGTCAGCAAGACTTGCAAGGTGTTTAACATGAAGCGATACACAGGGGAGCGGGCAGTGCGAGTAGCGAACTATATTGCGAGGGTTGCGGGTGGGCAACACTACACTAATTGAACGAGTCGTATAACAATTACAGAGCAGGTTTAGGCGACAACATGGGTTACGTTAGGGGACAACGTGGGTTACGTTAGGGGACAACGTGGGTTACTTTAGGGGACAACGTGGGTTAGGTTAAGGCACAACGTGGGTTAGGTTAAGGCACAACGTGGGTTAGGTTAAGGCACAACGTGGGTTAGGTTAAGGCACAACGTGGGTTAGGTTAAGGCACAACGTGGGTTAGGTTAAGGCACAACGTGGGTTAGGTTAAGGCACAACGTGGGTTAGGTTAAGGCACAACGTGGGTTAGGTTAAGGCACAACATGGGTTAGGTTAAGGCACAACGTGGGTTAGGTTAAGGCACAACGTGGGTTAGGTTAAGGCACAACGTGGGTTAGGTTAAGGCACAACGTGGGTTAGGTTAAGGCACAACGTGGGTTAGGTTAAGGCACAACATGGGTTAGGTTAAGGCACAACATGGGTTAGGTTAAGGCACAACATGGGTTAGGTTAAGGCACAACATGGGTTAGGTTAAGGCACAACGTGGGTTAGGTTAAGGCACAACGTGGGTTAGGTTAAGGCACAACGTGGGTTAGGTTAAGGCACAACGTGGGTTAGGTTAAGGCACAACGTGGGTTAGGTTAAGGCACAACGTGGGTTAGGTTAAGGCACAACGTGGGTTAGGTTAAGGCACAACGTGGGTTAGGTTAAGGCACAACGTGGGTTAGGTTAAGGCACAACATGGGTTAGGTTAAGGCACAACATGGGTTAGGTTAAGGCACAACATGGGTTAGGTTAAGGCACAACATGGGTTAGGTTAAGGCACAACATGGGTTAGGTTAAGGTACAACATGGGTTAGGTTAAGGTACAACATGGGTTAGGTTAAGGTACAACATGGGTTAGGTTAAGGTACAACATGGGTTAGGTTAAGGTACAACATGGGTTAGGTTAAGGTACAACATGGGTTAGGTTAAGGTACAACATGGGTTAGGTTAAGGTACAACATGGGTTAGGTTAAGGTACAACATGGGTTAGGTTAAGGTACAACATGGGTTAGGTTAAGGTACAACATAGGTTAGGTTAAGGTACAACATAGGTTAGGTTAAGGTACAACATAGGTTAGGTTAAGGTACAACATAGGTTAGGTTAAGGTACAACATAGGTTAGGTTAAGGTACAACATAGGTTAGGTTAAGGTACAACATAGGTTAGGTTAAGGTACAACATAGGTTAGGTTAAGGTACAACATAGGTTAGGTTAAGGTACAACATAGGTTAGGTTAGGTTAGGTTAGGTTACACGTTGTTGTAAGGAAAGGTGTAGGGGGGGGGGGGGGGCGGGGGCGGCAGGTTCGTTGATAGTGATTATAGTAAGTGAATGCTTGTGACATGATCAGATTTGTCACGTCAGGATGCACCTTTGGCTTATTAGAGGCGGCGCTCCAATTCTATGCTTGTGTGAGACCTGTGTCTTTGACTCATGTCATTGTTTGTGCGCTGTGACAGGAGGTACTATTGTGATGTTGGGTGCACCGTTGTATAGGACATGTGTGGGTGTTGGTGCCTGGTCTGCGCAATGGTGGATGTCGAAAGGCTGGGATATTGTATTTTCCGCATGGACCTCCTGGTCTGGTTGTGATAGTGTGGATTGTGTAATGTGGCGGAGAAGATGCACTGGATGTTGTTCCA
>NW_025727196.1:7500-12500 GCF_021461385.2 Schistocerca piceifrons | reverse complement strand
TTAATGAAAACATACTTGGCAAATGCTTTCGCTTCTGTTCGTCTTGCGACGATCCAAGAATTTCACCTCTAACGTCGCAATACGAATGCCCCCGCCTGTCCCTATTAATCATTACCTCGGGTTCCGAAAACCAACAAAATAGAACCGAGGTCCTATTCCATTATTCCATGCACACAGTATTCAGGCGGGCTTGCCTGCTTTAAGCACTCTAATTTGTTCAAAGTAAACGTGCCGGCCCACCGAGACACTCAATAAAGAGCACCCTGGTAGGATTTCAACGGGGTCCGCCTCGGGACGCACGAGCACGCACGAGGCGGTCGCACGCCTTCGGCTCGCCCCACCGGCAGGACGTCCCACGATACATGCCAGTTAAACACCGACGGGCGGTGAACCAACAGCGTGGGACACAAATCCAACTACGAGCTTTTTAACCGCAACAACTTTAATATACGCTATTGGAGCTGGAATTACCGCGGCTGCTGGCACCAGACTTGCCCTCCAATAGATACTCGTTAAAGGATTTAAAGTGTACTCATTCCGATTACGGGGCCTCGGATGAGTCCCGTATCGTTATTTTTCGTCACTACCTCCCCGTGCCGGGAGTGGGTAATTTGCGCGCCTGCTGCCTTCCTTGGATGTGGTAGCCGTTTCTCAGGCTCCCTCTCCGGAATCGAACCCTGATTCCCCGTTACCCGTTACAACCATGGTAGGCGCAGAACCTACCATCGACAGTTGATAAGGCAGACATTTGAAAGATGCGTCGCCGGTACGAGGACCGTGCGATCAGCCCAAAGTTATTCAGAGTCACCAAGGCAAACGGACCGGACGAGCCGACCGATTGGTTTTGATCTAATAAAAGCGTCCCTTCCATCTCTGGTCGGGACTCTGTTTGCATGTATTAGCTCTAGAATTACCACAGTTATCCAAGTAACGTGGGTACGATCTAAGGAACCATAACTGATTTAATGAGCCATTCGCGGTTTCACCTTAATGCGGCTTGTACTGAGACATGCATGGCTTAATCTTTGAGACAAGCATATGACTACTGGCAGGATCAACCAGGGAGCTGCGTCAACTAGAGCTGAGCAGCCGGCCGCCCGGGAGTGTGTCCCGGGGGCCCGCGCGAACACGCAAGCGTCCGCTCAATCATTCTGCAAACAGGAGGAGGCTGAGCTCCCCTGCACAATACACCTCGAAACCCTCTCAGGTCCCGGCGGCGCGCAGCGCCGTCCCAAGTACTTGGTCGGGTTCGAGAGAGGCGCAATCGCCCGGAGTTAGGCGAGTAGACGCTTTCGGTGCGACCACCCGTGCTCCCAACTGAGCTTGCCGCTGCCGACAGAGGCCCGGGAGCGTGCTGTCGTGGCATTGCCGGCGGGAGACAACACGCGCCACCTACGGTGACCGGCAGCTCCAACGCCAGCGCCACAGAAGGACAAAAGCCCCACTTGGGTGCCGAAGCGAACTCTCCCAGCACAGCGCACGCGCCAACACATCCGCACAGCTGCGATACAAACCACCAGCGAGAACCGCTGGGGCGACCGAGCAGCAGACGGCGTCGCGGCGCCGAGCGCCGGGCGGCGGCGCATCCTCAACGCACACAGTCCTCAATCGGACCAGCACACTGAAGATGTCCACCGCGCTTCGCACCGGGCCCGCGAGGACCTACTTTGGCCGCACGGCGCCGCGCGCAGGGTGCGCCGGCGCGCAGCTGCGACGCCTGCCGCGTCCGTCGGCCGGCGCGCCTGCCACTGGCCGCCCCCACCAGCCGGCTGTAGCGCGTGCGCCCACGCACCGCGCGGCCAGCACGCCGGGAGGCGCCCCCTCACCGGCCGGGGACGGTCCCACCCAGCCACCGCCGCGTATCGCTTCACACCCAGATGCCGTTCAGTTTCGTCGGCATGGTGGGTATCGCTGGAACAACCGGTTCGTACCTCAACCTATCGTCGCCATCACCGATTCACCCCTAGCGAGAACAACCGCACCACAACAGGTTACCATTTGTTCATTTGCGTAACTTCACCAGAAAACGCAGGCGTCCATCGCCATTTGCAACTTCAACGATTATTGCATGCCTGTGTCAGGTGTCACGCCACACTACGTCTGCCCACATACACGCAACAAAATGTGCACGCCTAGACAATACGTGGAAGGTGGCCCCCGTACGTATGCGATGTCCATTGCTCGAACGACTGTCAACCGGCCTCTGTAGCATGTCGCAGATATGGAACGCGGTGCACCATGCCATCACGGTGTGTGAGGAGAGACGACTAGGTCCGAATACATCAACAGACAGCTCATGCTGATCGCCATCCACGGCGTCCGTTCCTCCCACACGTCTCTATGGCGTACCACACTGCAATCCAGCTCTCATAGGGAGACGACACGTAGCTGCGTGCACAATATTTGCACTGTATGGTCCGCCGTTTTTGGGCGCAGTCGTTGTACGGTCACACATGTGCCACGATGTATCATTCGGTACATAAGGACGAATGTGCAGTACAGATTGTGGTTTACGCGTACGACATTAGCGGACGGTTGACACAGGCCGCACCACAACGTAGCCTGAGTACGTCGCATGCGAAGGGCATTGAACATGCAAACTTCTCACCAACCAGCTTGCGAAGGCAGGGGGGCAAGGTGGGGACGTGGGGAGGGGCGGCATGTACGTCCTGCTGCCATCCACATTACAGTGTACAGCAGGAGCATGTGGAAAGTCAGCAAGACTTGCAAGGTGTTTAACATGAAGCGATACACAGGGGAGCGGGCAGTGCGAGTAGCGAACTATATTGCGAGGGTTGCGGGTGGGCAACACTACACTAATTGAACGAGTCGTATAACAATTACAGAGCAGGTTTAGGCGACAACATGGGTTACGTTAGGGGACAACGTGGGTTACGTTAGGGGACAACGTGGGTTACTTTAGGGGACAACGTGGGTTAGGTTAAGGCACAACGTGGGTTAGGTTAAGGCACAACGTGGGTTAGGTTAAGGCACAACGTGGGTTAGGTTAAGGCACAACGTGGGTTAGGTTAAGGCACAACATGGGTTAGGTTAAGGCACAACATGGGTTAGGTTAAGGCACAACATGGGTTAGGTTAAGGCACAACGTGGGTTAGGTTAAGGCACAACGTGGGTTAGGTTAAGGCACAACGTGGGTTAGGTTAAGGCACAACGTGGGTTAGGTTAAGGCACAACGTGGGTTAGGTTAAGGCACAACGTGGGTTAGGTTAAGGCACAACATGGGTTAGGTTAAGGCACAACATGGGTTAGGTTAAGGCACAACATGGGTTAGGTTAAGGCACAACATGGGTTAGGTTAAGGCACAACATGGGTTAGGTTAAGGCACAACATGGGTTAGGTTAAGGCACAACGTGGGTTAGGTTAAGGCACAACGTGGGTTAGGTTAAGGCACAACGTGGGTTAGGTTAAGGCACAACATGGGTTAGGTTAAGGCACAACATGGGTTAGGTTAAGGCACAACATGGGTTAGGTTAAGGCACAACATGGGTTAGGTTAAGGCACAACATGGGTTAGGTTAAGGCACAACATGGGTTAGGTTAAGGCACAACATGGGTTAGGTTAAGGTACAACATGGGTTAGGTTAAGGTACAACATGGGTTAGGTTAAGGTACAACATGGGTTAGGTTAAGGTACAACATGGGTTAGGTTAAGGTACAACATGGGTTAGGTTAAGGTACAACATGGGTTAGGTTAAGGTACAACATGGGTTAGGTTAAGGTACAACATGGGTTAGGTTAAGGTACAACATGGGTTAGGTTAAGGTACAACATAGGTTAGGTTAAGGTACAACATAGGTTAGGTTAAGGTACAACATAGGTTAGGTTAAGGTACAACATAGGTTAGGTTAAGGTACAACATAGGTTAGGTTAAGGTACAACATAGGTTAGGTTAAGGTACAACATAGGTTAGGTTAAGGTACAACATAGGTTAGGTTAAGGTACAACATAGGTTAGGTTAAGGTACAACATAGGTTAGGTTAAGGTACAACATAGGTTAGGTTAAGGTACAACATAGGTTAGGTTAGGTTAGGTTAGGTTACACGTTGTTGTAAGGAAAGGTGTAGGGGGGGGGGGCGGGGGCGGCAGGTTCGTTGATAGTGATTATAGTAAGTGAATGCTTGTGACATGATCAGATTTGTCACGTCAGGATGCACCTTTGGCTTATTAGAGGCGGCGCTCCAATTCTATGCTTGTGTGAGACCTGTGTCTTTGACTCATGTCATTGTTTGTGCGCTGTGACAGGAGGTACTATTGTGATGTTGGGTGCACCGTTGTATAGGACATGTGTGGGTGTTGGTGCCTGGTCTGCGCAATGGTGGATGTCGAAAGGCTGGGATATTGTATTTTCCGCATGGACCTCCTGGTCTGGTTGTGATAGTGTGGATTGTGTAATGTGGCGGAGAAGATGCACTGGATGTTGTTCCATGCTGGTGCTTACATATTGTATGTGCGCCTGTTAGAAGCAGAGAGTGGTGCGTGATCAGAGTGTCTGGCTGACGTGTGGTTCCCATTGTGGGCAGACTCTTTCAGCATGTATACGGACAGTTGTGTATATTTGCTGTAGTTTGATGGCTCTGCATTGATTACTAATCAGCGCCGTGTGTACGGGTAATCTGGTTCCAGTCCAAAATGTTCCATCTGTGTACATTAGTGACAAAGACTCCCCCCATGCAGTGGGGCTCGGTCTGTTATAGCTCTTCCGCGTAATATATTTGCCCCACGTTTTTGCGACTGCGAGTGCGAGTGCAACGCGCATGGGGACCGACATGCTGATGGCTCGGTATCGGACGCCGTACAGTGAGCAACGCGATCGCGTCTCTCGCTCGTAAGTGGTACAGGTCGCGGCTCATGTATAGGGACAGCGGGAATGTCGCATATTGGAAATAACTCTTCATGAAACGCAAGTTATAGGGGTGGATTGCACTTTACGAGTGCGGGAAACTTCCGCCGTTCATCCGCTGGAGGTGCGCGTGTGGCGGT
>NW_025727195.1:0-52780 GCF_021461385.2 Schistocerca piceifrons | reverse complement strand
TGCGAGCATATTTGAGCCTACAGACTGGCATGGCGCACAGCCCGAAATTGACTATTCATTATTTTACTCCTAACAAGGGAAGAGAAAGATCAAAGTTGTACGTTGTCATAATTGGAAATAAACGTATTGACGCTGAGGCGTAGACTCCTTATGGATAACGAACGACAATTAAGTTCGTTCCCTAGCAACAGCAACGCCGTTAATTCAGCCATGATGTACAGCAAATTAAATGCCCGGGGTGAGGATCGAACTCACGACCTTAAGATTATGAGACTTACGCGCTACCTACTGCGCTACCGAGGCACGGTGCAAGTAACGTTACAGGAAACTTGGTAAGTCTCTCATATTAGAGATTAGACAGTTCGCGCTTTCTCAAGAATCTGTTGTGTTGCTACACGTGCTTTCCCTACTTGCTAGATTAAACTGCTGCCGCAGCTTTTTCAACGGAACGCAGCACTGCCTGAGGTTACAGTACATCGCCCTTGCGGCACCTGAACACAGCGGCCTGTTGGGACAGGCCGACGTCAGAGTTCAGAAATAGCATGCGACCGTTCAAGTACGGTCTATTGCGTGCTGCGTGTATGGTTCCTCTCACAGCGAATCCTGCTATACATTCCTGAGGCTGACGCAGCTCAGGCGAGGAATCGGCGCGGCAGCATTATAGCGAGAACAGCAGAACGATGCATCGGCCGGGAATCGAACCCGGGCCGTCCGCATGCTAAGCGAGCATTCACCAATTTTTTTTTTCTTCTCATTTCTTTCGTTGCATTTGTTGGGGGCGGACGTCCGATGGCGCCCGTTCAAGTTCATCGTTGACTCGGTCTTTTATTACAGAGGGCAGATAACTCTCAGACCGAACACGCTGAGCTATCGTGCCGGCAAGCCTTAAGATTATGAGACTTACGCGCTGCCTACTGCACTACTGAGGCACATGCCATTGAACCAGCGATGCTCGTCAAGCTGCCCGTGCTTCCCGAGCACTTTTCTGCAGGGGAAAGTGGGATTGCCACCCAGCGACGTCGGATACAACCGAAAAAAGTGCTACACACGCGGAGTGCTCCACTACACTGCCTTAAAACGAATGCTCATCTCTATCGTGTGAGTAACCTTGCGGCCGCGGCGACTAGTCTTGCCCAAAGACGCAGCGTGCGTGGAGGCGCTACCCGAATGCGTGTGGATGCACCCTCCTACCTCGAAAAGCGCCTGCAGCTACTATCACCGTGGGCCGCTGCTGGCGGGCAGGAAGCCGACACAGCGGGGCGTTGCGAGCAGCGGCTGTGCGGTGGTGGTGTAATGGTGAGCATAGTTGCCTTCCAAGCAGTTGATCCGGGATCGATTCCCGGCCACCGCAAGTGGCGCTAGTTTTTTTCGTATGAGTATGTGAGCCGCGTGCTGTTAAATGAAGGTTTTTTTCGTCGTAGCTCCACGCAGACCATCCTGTAGTATGTCCCGACTTGTCCCGACTTTGCTCGGCTGACGCGAAAGCTGACGCTTGGAATTCGCCCTTATCAAAAGGACAGGCACTATAAACGGCTGTGAGAGGCGAGGTGTGGAGAGGTACCAAAACGACAGGCAATCTGCGAAATTTTTCTGCTCGTTGTTCTTAAACAAAAAAAGAAAAATCCGACGCAGTCGGTAGGACTCGAACCTACGCTCCCAGAGGGAATCTGATTTCTAGTCAGACGCCTTAACCACTCGGCCACGACTGCTCGTAACCCAAGTTTCCCAGGAATCGTGAAAAATCCAACCGGTCTGCGCAGAATGTTGACAGGAAACGAACTCCGTGCACTGATTACGGCAGGGCTACCATCGCTACGAGACGAGCCATTACGGAAACGTTAAAATCTCCGCCCGGACAGGGACTTGAACCCTGGACCCTTAGGTTAAAAGCCTAATGCTCTACCGACTGAGCTATCCGGGCTCACGCTCGTTGTGGACGGAGCGGCTGCAAGCAATGTAAATAACTGGAACGCGTTTGTAGGCGTACTACGGTAATTTCTGGCTTCTGGCGCAACTGGCGACTTCACCGACTTCCCACTGACGCTGGTAGCAGCCCAACAACGGACCAGTGCCTCTTCTCCCTTTATTCCGGTGCCGACAGTAATTGCATCATGTGCCTGTTTTCCCCGATTACGTTCGGTCGAAGCTTCGGAAGGTGGGCGACAAACGACAGTTCGAAGGCCAAAACATGGAGCGTTGTGTGCGCAAAAACTTCCGTTCCGGTACCGGGAATCGAACCAGGGCCTCCTGGGTGAAAGCCAGGTATCCTAGCCACTAGACCACACCGGATTTGCTCGATAAGCGTCAGGTTTTCTCCGTCTCCTCTCGTATTTCGTGCTGAATCTGGACTCAGTGCAGTTCTCCGTTTGCGAGCATATTTGAGCCTACAGACTGGCATGGCGCACAGCCCGAAATTGACTATTCATTATTTTACTCCTAACAAGGGAAGAGAAAGATCAAAGTTGTACGTTGTCATAATTGGAAATAAACGTATTGACGCTGAGGCGTAGACTCCTTATGGATAACGAACGACAATTAAGTTCGTTCCCTAGCAACAGCAACGCCGTTAATTCAGCCATGATGTACAGCAAATTAAATGCCCGGGGTGAGGATCGAACTCACGACCTTAAGATTATGAGACTTACGCGCTACCTACTGCGCTACCGAGGCACGGTGCAAGTAACGTTACAGGAAACTTGGTAAGTCTCTCATATTAGAGATTAGACAGTTCGCGCTTTCTCAAGAATCTGTTGTGTTGCTACACGTGCTTTCCCTACTTGCTAGATTAAACTGCTGCCGCAGCTTTTTCAACGGAACGCAGCACTGCCTGAGGTTACAGTACATCGCCCTTGCGGCACCTGAACACAGCGGCCTGTTGGGACAGGCCGACGTCAGAGTTCAGAAATAGCATGCGACCGTTCAAGTACGGTCTATTGCGTGCTGCGTGTATGGTTCCTCTCACAGCGAATCCTGCTATACATTCCTGAGGCTGACGCAGCTCAGGCGAGGAATCGGCGCGGCAGCATTATAGCGAGAACAGCAGAACGATGCATCGGCCGGGAATCGAACCCGGGCCGTCCGCATGCTAAGCGAGCATTCACCAATTTTTTTTTTCTTCTCATTTCTTTCGTTGCATTTGTTGGGGGCGGACGTCCGATGGCGCCCGTTCAAGTTCATCGTTGACTCGGTCTTTTATTACAGAGGGCAGATAACTCTCAGACCGAACACGCTGAGCTATCGTGCCGGCAAGCCTTAAGATTATGAGACTTACGCGCTGCCTACTGCACTACTGAGGCACATGCCATTGAACCAGCGATGCTCGTCAAGCTGCCCGTGCTTCCCGAGCACTTTTCTGCAGGGGAAAGTGGGATTGCCACCCAGCGACGTCGGATACAACCGAAAAAAGTGCTACACACGCGGAGTGCTCCACTACACTGCCTTAAAACGAATGCTCATCTCTATCGTGTGAGTAACCTTGCGGCCGCGGCGACTAGTCTTGCCCAAAGACGCAGCGTGCGTGGAGGCGCTACCCGAATGCGTGTGGATGCACCCTCCTACCTCGAAAAGCGCCTGCAGCTACTATCACCGTGGGCCGCTGCTGGCGGGCAGGAAGCCGACACAGCGGGGCGTTGCGAGCAGCGGCTGTGCGGTGGTGGTGTAATGGTGAGCATAGTTGCCTTCCAAGCAGTTGATCCGGGATCGATTCCCGGCCACCGCAAGTGGCGCTAGTTTTTTTCGTATGAGTATGTGAGCCGCGTGCTGTTAAATGAAGGTTTTTTTCGTCGTAGCTCCACGCAGACCATCCTGTAGTATGTCCCGACTTGTCCCGACTTTGCTCGGCTGACGCGAAAGCTGACGCTTGGAATTCGCCCTTATCAAAAGGACAGGCACTATAAACGGCTGTGAGAGGCGAGGTGTGGAGAGGTACCAAAACGACAGGCAATCTGCGAAATTTTCTGCTCGTTGTTCTTAAACAAAAAAAGAAAAATCCGACGCAGTCGGTAGGACTCGAACCTACGCTCCCAGAGGGAATCTGATTTCTAGTCAGACGCCTTAACCACTCGGCCACGACTGCTCGTAACCCAAGTTTCCCAGGAATCGTGAAAAATCCAACCGGTCTGCGCAGAATGTTGACAGGAAACGAACTCCGTGCACTGATTACGGCAGGGCTACCATCGCTACGAGACGAGCCATTACGGAAACGTTAAAATCTCCGCCCGGACAGGGACTTGAACCCTGGACCCTTAGGTTAAAAGCCTAATGCTCTACCGACTGAGCTATCCGGGCTCACGCTCGTTGTGGACGGAGCGGCTGCAAGCAATGTAAATAACTGGAACGCGTTTGTAGGCGTACTACGGTAATTTCTGGCTTCTGGCGCAACTGGCGACTTCACCGACTTCCCACTGACGCTGGTAGCAGCCCAACAACGGACCAGTGCCTCTTCTCCCTTTATTCCGGTGCCGACAGTAATTGCATCATGTGCCTGTTTTCCCCGATTACGTTCGGTCGAAGCTTCGGAAGGTGGGCGACAAACGACAGTTCGAAGGCCAAAACATGGAGCGTTGTGTGCGCAAAAACTTCCGTTCCGGTACCGGGAATCGAACCAGGGCCTCCTGGGTGAAAGCCAGGTATCCTAGCCACTAGACCACACCGGATTTGCTCGATAAGCGTCAGGTTTTCTCCGTCTCCTCTCGTATTTCGTGCTGAATCTGGACTCAGTGCAGTTCTCCGTTTGCGAGCATATTTGAGCCTACAGACTGGCATGGCGCACAGCCCGAAATTGACTATTCATTATTTTACTCCTAACAAGGGAAGAGAAAGATCAAAGTTGTACGTTGTCATAATTGGAAATAAACGTATTGACGCTGAGGCGTAGACTCCTTATGGATAACGAACGACAATTAAGTTCGTTCCCTAGCAACAGCAACGCCGTTAATTCAGCCATGATGTACAGCAAATTAAATGCCCGGGGTGAGGATCGAACTCACGACCTTAAGATTATGAGACTTACGCGCTACCTACTGCGCTACCGAGGCACGGTGCAAGTAACGTTACAGGAAACTTGGTAAGTCTCTCATATTAGAGATTAGACAGTTCGCGCTTTCTCAAGAATCTGTTGTGTTGCTACACGTGCTTTCCCTACTTGCTAGATTAAACTGCTGCCGCAGCTTTTTCAACGGAACGCAGCACTGCCTGAGGTTACAGTACATCGCCCTTGCGGCACCTGAACACAGCGGCCTGTTGGGACAGGCCGACGTCAGAGTTCAGAAATAGCATGCGACCGTTCAAGTACGGTCTATTGCGTGCTGCGTGTATGGTTCCTCTCACAGCGAATCCTGCTATACATTCCTGAGGCTGACGCAGCTCAGGCGAGGAATCGGCGCGGCAGCATTATAGCGAGAACAGCAGAACGATGCATCGGCCGGGAATCGAACCCGGGCCGTCCGCATGCTAAGCGAGCATTCACCAATTTTTTTTTTCTTCTCATTTCTTTCGTTGCATTTGTTGGGGGCGGACGTCCGATGGCGCCCGTTCAAGTTCATCGTTGACTCGGTCTTTTATTACAGAGGGCAGATAACTCTCAGACCGAACACGCTGAGCTATCGTGCCGGCAAGCCTTAAGATTATGAGACTTACGCGCTGCCTACTGCACTACTGAGGCACATGCCATTGAACCAGCGATGCTCGTCAAGCTGCCCGTGCTTCCCGAGCACTTTTCTGCAGGGGAAAGTGGGATTGCCACCCAGCGACGTCGGATACAACCGAAAAAAGTGCTACACACGCGGAGTGCTCCACTACACTGCCTTAAAACGAATGCTCATCTCTATCGTGTGAGTAACCTTGCGGCCGCGGCGACTAGTCTTGCCCAAAGACGCAGCGTGCGTGGAGGCGCTACCCGAATGCGTGTGGATGCACCCTCCTACCTCGAAAAGCGCCTGCAGCTACTATCACCGTGGGCCGCTGCTGGCGGGCAGGAAGCCGACACAGCGGGGCGTTGCGAGCAGCGGCTGTGCGGTGGTGGTGTAATGGTGAGCATAGTTGCCTTCCAAGCAGTTGATCCGGGATCGATTCCCGGCCACCGCAAGTGGCGCTAGTTTTTTTCGTATGAGTATGTGAGCCGCGTGCTGTTAAATGAAGGTTTTTTTCGTCGTAGCTCCACGCAGACCATCCTGTAGTATGTCCCGACTTGTCCCGACTTTGCTCGGCTGACGCGAAAGCTGACGCTTGGAATTCGCCCTTATCAAAAGGACAGGCACTATAAACGGCTGTGAGAGGCGAGGTGTGGAGAGGTACCAAAACGACAGGCAATCTGCGAAATTTTCTGCTCGTTGTTCTTAAACAAAAAAAGAAAAATCCGACGCAGTCGGTAGGACTCGAACCTACGCTCCCAGAGGGAATCTGATTTCTAGTCAGACGCCTTAACCACTCGGCCACGACTGCTCGTAACCCAAGTTTCCCAGGAATCGTGAAAAATCCAACCGGTCTGCGCAGAATGTTGACAGGAAACGAACTCCGTGCACTGATTACGGCAGGGCTACCATCGCTACGAGACGAGCCATTACGGAAACGTTAAAATCTCCGCCCGGACAGGGACTTGAACCCTGGACCCTTAGGTTAAAAGCCTAATGCTCTACCGACTGAGCTATCCGGGCTCACGCTCGTTGTGGACGGAGCGGCTGCAAGCAATGTAAATAACTGGAACGCGTTTGTAGGCGTACTACGGTAATTTCTGGCTTCTGGCGCAACTGGCGACTTCACCGACTTCCCACTGACGCTGGTAGCAGCCCAACAACGGACCAGTGCCTCTTCTCCCTTTATTCCGGTGCCGACAGTAATTGCATCATGTGCCTGTTTTCCCCGATTACGTTCGGTCGAAGCTTCGGAAGGTGGGCGACAAACGACAGTTCGAAGGCCAAAACATGGAGCGTTGTGTGCGCAAAAACTTCCGTTCCGGTACCGGGAATCGAACCAGGGCCTCCTGGGTGAAAGCCAGGTATCCTAGCCACTAGACCACACCGGATTTGCTCGATAAGCGTCAGGTTTTCTCCGTCTCCTCTCGTATTTCGTGCTGAATCTGGACTCAGTGCAGTTCTCCGTTTGCGAGCATATTTGAGCCTACAGACTGGCATGGCGCACAGCCCGAAATTGACTATTCATTATTTTACTCCTAACAAGGGAAGAGAAAGATCAAAGTTGTACGTTGTCATAATTGGAAATAAACGTATTGACGCTGAGGCGTAGACTCCTTATGGATAACGAACGACAATTAAGTTCGTTCCCTAGCAACAGCAACGCCGTTAATTCAGCCATGATGTACAGCAAATTAAATGCCCGGGGTGAGGATCGAACTCACGACCTTAAGATTATGAGACTTACGCGCTACCTACTGCGCTACCGAGGCACGGTGCAAGTAACGTTACAGGAAACTTGGTAAGTCTCTCATATTAGAGATTAGACAGTTCGCGCTTTCTCAAGAATCTGTTGTGTTGCTACACGTGCTTTCCCTACTTGCTAGATTAAACTGCTGCCGCAGCTTTTTCAACGGAACGCAGCACTGCCTGAGGTTACAGTACATCGCCCTTGCGGCACCTGAACACAGCGGCCTGTTGGGACAGGCCGACGTCAGAGTTCAGAAATAGCATGCGACCGTTCAAGTACGGTCTATTGCGTGCTGCGTGTATGGTTCCTCTCACAGCGAATCCTGCTATACATTCCTGAGGCTGACGCAGCTCAGGCGAGGAATCGGCGCGGCAGCATTATAGCGAGAACAGCAGAACGATGCATCGGCCGGGAATCGAACCCGGGCCGTCCGCATGCTAAGCGAGCATTCACCAATTTTTTTTTTCTTCTCATTTCTTTCGTTGCATTTGTTGGGGGCGGACGTCCGATGGCGCCCGTTCAAGTTCATCGTTGACTCGGTCTTTTATTACAGAGGGCAGATAACTCTCAGACCGAACACGCTGAGCTATCGTGCCGGCAAGCCTTAAGATTATGAGACTTACGCGCTGCCTACTGCACTACTGAGGCACATGCCATTGAACCAGCGATGCTCGTCAAGCTGCCCGTGCTTCCCGAGCACTTTTCTGCAGGGGAAAGTGGGATTGCCACCCAGCGACGTCGGATACAACCGAAAAAAGTGCTACACACGCGGAGTGCTCCACTACACTGCCTTAAAACGAATGCTCATCTCTATCGTGTGAGTAACCTTGCGGCCGCGGCGACTAGTCTTGCCCAAAGACGCAGCGTGCGTGGAGGCGCTACCCGAATGCGTGTGGATGCACCCTCCTACCTCGAAAAGCGCCTGCAGCTACTATCACCGTGGGCCGCTGCTGGCGGGCAGGAAGCCGACACAGCGGGGCGTTGCGAGCAGCGGCTGTGCGGTGGTGGTGTAATGGTGAGCATAGTTGCCTTCCAAGCAGTTGATCCGGGATCGATTCCCGGCCACCGCAAGTGGCGCTAGTTTTTTTCGTATGAGTATGTGAGCCGCGTGCTGTTAAATGAAGGTTTTTTTCGTCGTAGCTCCACGCAGACCATCCTGTAGTATGTCCCGACTTGTCCCGACTTTGCTCGGCTGACGCGAAAGCTGACGCTTGGAATTCGCCCTTATCAAAAGGACAGGCACTATAAACGGCTGTGAGAGGCGAGGTGTGGAGAGGTACCAAAACGACAGGCAATCTGCGAAATTTTCTGCTCGTTGTTCTTAAACAAAAAAAGAAAAATCCGACGCAGTCGGTAGGACTCGAACCTACGCTCCCAGAGGGAATCTGATTTCTAGTCAGACGCCTTAACCACTCGGCCACGACTGCTCGTAACCCAAGTTTCCCAGGAATCGTGAAAAATCCAACCGGTCTGCGCAGAATGTTGACAGGAAACGAACTCCGTGCACTGATTACGGCAGGGCTACCATCGCTACGAGACGAGCCATTACGGAAACGTTAAAATCTCCGCCCGGACAGGGACTTGAACCCTGGACCCTTAGGTTAAAAGCCTAATGCTCTACCGACTGAGCTATCCGGGCTCACGCTCGTTGTGGACGGAGCGGCTGCAAGCAATGTAAATAACTGGAACGCGTTTGTAGGCGTACTACGGTAATTTCTGGCTTCTGGCGCAACTGGCGACTTCACCGACTTCCCACTGACGCTGGTAGCAGCCCAACAACGGACCAGTGCCTCTTCTCCCTTTATTCCGGTGCCGACAGTAATTGCATCATGTGCCTGTTTTCCCCGATTACGTTCGGTCGAAGCTTCGGAAGGTGGGCGACAAACGACAGTTCGAAGGCCAAAACATGGAGCGTTGTGTGCGCAAAAACTTCCGTTCCGGTACCGGGAATCGAACCAGGGCCTCCTGGGTGAAAGCCAGGTATCCTAGCCACTAGACCACACCGGATTTGCTCGATAAGCGTCAGGTTTTCTCCGTCTCCTCTCGTATTTCGTGCTGAATCTGGACTCAGTGCAGTTCTCCGTTTGCGAGCATATTTGAGCCTACAGACTGGCATGGCGCACAGCCCGAAATTGACTATTCATTATTTTACTCCTAACAAGGGAAGAGAAAGATCAAAGTTGTACGTTGTCATAATTGGAAATAAACGTATTGACGCTGAGGCGTAGACTCCTTATGGATAACGAACGACAATTAAGTTCGTTCCCTAGCAACAGCAACGCCGTTAATTCAGCCATGATGTACAGCAAATTAAATGCCCGGGGTGAGGATCGAACTCACGACCTTAAGATTATGAGACTTACGCGCTACCTACTGCGCTACCGAGGCACGGTGCAAGTAACGTTACAGGAAACTTGGTAAGTCTCTCATATTAGAGATTAGACAGTTCGCGCTTTCTCAAGAATCTGTTGTGTTGCTACACGTGCTTTCCCTACTTGCTAGATTAAACTGCTGCCGCAGCTTTTTCAACGGAACGCAGCACTGCCTGAGGTTACAGTACATCGCCCTTGCGGCACCTGAACACAGCGGCCTGTTGGGACAGGCCGACGTCAGAGTTCAGAAATAGCATGCGACCGTTCAAGTACGGTCTATTGCGTGCTGCGTGTATGGTTCCTCTCACAGCGAATCCTGCTATACATTCCTGAGGCTGACGCAGCTCAGGCGAGGAATCGGCGCGGCAGCATTATAGCGAGAACAGCAGAACGATGCATCGGCCGGGAATCGAACCCGGGCCGTCCGCATGCTAAGCGAGCATTCACCAATTTTTTTTTTCTTCTCATTTCTTTCGTTGCATTTGTTGGGGGCGGACGTCCGATGGCGCCCGTTCAAGTTCATCGTTGACTCGGTCTTTTATTACAGAGGGCAGATAACTCTCAGACCGAACACGCTGAGCTATCGTGCCGGCAAGCCTTAAGATTATGAGACTTACGCGCTGCCTACTGCACTACTGAGGCACATGCCATTGAACCAGCGATGCTCGTCAAGCTGCCCGTGCTTCCCGAGCACTTTTCTGCAGGGGAAAGTGGGATTGCCACCCAGCGACGTCGGATACAACCGAAAAAAGTGCTACACACGCGGAGTGCTCCACTACACTGCCTTAAAACGAATGCTCATCTCTATCGTGTGAGTAACCTTGCGGCCGCGGCGACTAGTCTTGCCCAAAGACGCAGCGTGCGTGGAGGCGCTACCCGAATGCGTGTGGATGCACCCTCCTACCTCGAAAAGCGCCTGCAGCTACTATCACCGTGGGCCGCTGCTGGCGGGCAGGAAGCCGACACAGCGGGGCGTTGCGAGCAGCGGCTGTGCGGTGGTGGTGTAATGGTGAGCATAGTTGCCTTCCAAGCAGTTGATCCGGGATCGATTCCCGGCCACCGCAAGTGGCGCTAGTTTTTTTCGTATGAGTATGTGAGCCGCGTGCTGTTAAATGAAGGTTTTTTTCGTCGTAGCTCCACGCAGACCATCCTGTAGTATGTCCCGACTTGTCCCGACTTTGCTCGGCTGACGCGAAAGCTGACGCTTGGAATTCGCCCTTATCAAAAGGACAGGCACTATAAACGGCTGTGAGAGGCGAGGTGTGGAGAGGTACCAAAACGACAGGCAATCTGCGAAATTTTCTGCTCGTTGTTCTTAAACAAAAAAAGAAAAATCCGACGCAGTCGGTAGGACTCGAACCTACGCTCCCAGAGGGAATCTGATTTCTAGTCAGACGCCTTAACCACTCGGCCACGACTGCTCGTAACCCAAGTTTCCCAGGAATCGTGAAAAATCCAACCGGTCTGCGCAGAATGTTGACAGGAAACGAACTCCGTGCACTGATTACGGCAGGGCTACCATCGCTACGAGACGAGCCATTACGGAAACGTTAAAATCTCCGCCCGGACAGGGACTTGAACCCTGGACCCTTAGGTTAAAAGCCTAATGCTCTACCGACTGAGCTATCCGGGCTCACGCTCGTTGTGGACGGAGCGGCTGCAAGCAATGTAAATAACTGGAACGCGTTTGTAGGCGTACTACGGTAATTTCTGGCTTCTGGCGCAACTGGCGACTTCACCGACTTCCCACTGACGCTGGTAGCAGCCCAACAACGGACCAGTGCCTCTTCTCCCTTTATTCCGGTGCCGACAGTAATTGCATCATGTGCCTGTTTTCCCCGATTACGTTCGGTCGAAGCTTCGGAAGGTGGGCGACAAACGACAGTTCGAAGGCCAAAACATGGAGCGTTGTGTGCGCAAAAACTTCCGTTCCGGTACCGGGAATCGAACCAGGGCCTCCTGGGTGAAAGCCAGGTATCCTAGCCACTAGACCACACCGGATTTGCTCGATAAGCGTCAGGTTTTCTCCGTCTCCTCTCGTATTTCGTGCTGAATCTGGACTCAGTGCAGTTCTCCGTTTGCGAGCATATTTGAGCCTACAGACTGGCATGGCGCACAGCCCGAAATTGACTATTCATTATTTTACTCCTAACAAGGGAAGAGAAAGATCAAAGTTGTACGTTGTCATAATTGGAAATAAACGTATTGACGCTGAGGCGTAGACTCCTTATGGATAACGAACGACAATTAAGTTCGTTCCCTAGCAACAGCAACGCCGTTAATTCAGCCATGATGTACAGCAAATTAAATGCCCGGGGTGAGGATCGAACTCACGACCTTAAGATTATGAGACTTACGCGCTACCTACTGCGCTACCGAGGCACGGTGCAAGTAACGTTACAGGAAACTTGGTAAGTCTCTCATATTAGAGATTAGACAGTTCGCGCTTTCTCAAGAATCTGTTGTGTTGCTACACGTGCTTTCCCTACTTGCTAGATTAAACTGCTGCCGCAGCTTTTTCAACGGAACGCAGCACTGCCTGAGGTTACAGTACATCGCCCTTGCGGCACCTGAACACAGCGGCCTGTTGGGACAGGCCGACGTCAGAGTTCAGAAATAGCATGCGACCGTTCAAGTACGGTCTATTGCGTGCTGCGTGTATGGTTCCTCTCACAGCGAATCCTGCTATACATTCCTGAGGCTGACGCAGCTCAGGCGAGGAATCGGCGCGGCAGCATTATAGCGAGAACAGCAGAACGATGCATCGGCCGGGAATCGAACCCGGGCCGTCCGCATGCTAAGCGAGCATTCACCAATTTTTTTTTTCTTCTCATTTCTTTCGTTGCATTTGTTGGGGGCGGACGTCCGATGGCGCCCGTTCAAGTTCATCGTTGACTCGGTCTTTTATTACAGAGGGCAGATAACTCTCAGACCGAACACGCTGAGCTATCGTGCCGGCAAGCCTTAAGATTATGAGACTTACGCGCTGCCTACTGCACTACTGAGGCACATGCCATTGAACCAGCGATGCTCGTCAAGCTGCCCGTGCTTCCCGAGCACTTTTCTGCAGGGGAAAGTGGGATTGCCACCCAGCGACGTCGGATACAACCGAAAAAAGTGCTACACACGCGGAGTGCTCCACTACACTGCCTTAAAACGAATGCTCATCTCTATCGTGTGAGTAACCTTGCGGCCGCGGCGACTAGTCTTGCCCAAAGACGCAGCGTGCGTGGAGGCGCTACCCGAATGCGTGTGGATGCACCCTCCTACCTCGAAAAGCGCCTGCAGCTACTATCACCGTGGGCCGCTGCTGGCGGGCAGGAAGCCGACACAGCGGGGCGTTGCGAGCAGCGGCTGTGCGGTGGTGGTGTAATGGTGAGCATAGTTGCCTTCCAAGCAGTTGATCCGGGATCGATTCCCGGCCACCGCAAGTGGCGCTAGTTTTTTTCGTATGAGTATGTGAGCCGCGTGCTGTTAAATGAAGGTTTTTTTCGTCGTAGCTCCACGCAGACCATCCTGTAGTATGTCCCGACTTGTCCCGACTTTGCTCGGCTGACGCGAAAGCTGACGCTTGGAATTCGCCCTTATCAAAAGGACAGGCACTATAAACGGCTGTGAGAGGCGAGGTGTGGAGAGGTACCAAAACGACAGGCAATCTGCGAAATTTTCTGCTCGTTGTTCTTAAACAAAAAAAGAAAAATCCGACGCAGTCGGTAGGACTCGAACCTACGCTCCCAGAGGGAATCTGATTTCTAGTCAGACGCCTTAACCACTCGGCCACGACTGCTCGTAACCCAAGTTTCCCAGGAATCGTGAAAAATCCAACCGGTCTGCGCAGAATGTTGACAGGAAACGAACTCCGTGCACTGATTACGGCAGGGCTACCATCGCTACGAGACGAGCCATTACGGAAACGTTAAAATCTCCGCCCGGACAGGGACTTGAACCCTGGACCCTTAGGTTAAAAGCCTAATGCTCTACCGACTGAGCTATCCGGGCTCACGCTCGTTGTGGACGGAGCGGCTGCAAGCAATGTAAATAACTGGAACGCGTTTGTAGGCGTACTACGGTAATTTCTGGCTTCTGGCGCAACTGGCGACTTCACCGACTTCCCACTGACGCTGGTAGCAGCCCAACAACGGACCAGTGCCTCTTCTCCCTTTATTCCGGTGCCGACAGTAATTGCATCATGTGCCTGTTTTCCCCGATTACGTTCGGTCGAAGCTTCGGAAGGTGGGCGACAAACGACAGTTCGAAGGCCAAAACATGGAGCGTTGTGTGCGCAAAAACTTCCGTTCCGGTACCGGGAATCGAACCAGGGCCTCCTGGGTGAAAGCCAGGTATCCTAGCCACTAGACCACACCGGATTTGCTCGATAAGCGTCAGGTTTTCTCCGTCTCCTCTCGTATTTCGTGCTGAATCTGGACTCAGTGCAGTTCTCCGTTTGCGAGCATATTTGAGCCTACAGACTGGCATGGCGCACAGCCCGAAATTGACTATTCATTATTTTACTCCTAACAAGGGAAGAGAAAGATCAAAGTTGTACGTTGTCATAATTGGAAATAAACGTATTGACGCTGAGGCGTAGACTCCTTATGGATAACGAACGACAATTAAGTTCGTTCCCTAGCAACAGCAACGCCGTTAATTCAGCCATGATGTACAGCAAATTAAATGCCCGGGGTGAGGATCGAACTCACGACCTTAAGATTATGAGACTTACGCGCTACCTACTGCGCTACCGAGGCACGGTGCAAGTAACGTTACAGGAAACTTGGTAAGTCTCTCATATTAGAGATTAGACAGTTCGCGCTTTCTCAAGAATCTGTTGTGTTGCTACACGTGCTTTCCCTACTTGCTAGATTAAACTGCTGCCGCAGCTTTTTCAACGGAACGCAGCACTGCCTGAGGTTACAGTACATCGCCCTTGCGGCACCTGAACACAGCGGCCTGTTGGGACAGGCCGACGTCAGAGTTCAGAAATAGCATGCGACCGTTCAAGTACGGTCTATTGCGTGCTGCGTGTATGGTTCCTCTCACAGCGAATCCTGCTATACATTCCTGAGGCTGACGCAGCTCAGGCGAGGAATCGGCGCGGCAGCATTATAGCGAGAACAGCAGAACGATGCATCGGCCGGGAATCGAACCCGGGCCGTCCGCATGCTAAGCGAGCATTCACCAATTTTTTTTTTCTTCTCATTTCTTTCGTTGCATTTGTTGGGGGCGGACGTCCGATGGCGCCCGTTCAAGTTCATCGTTGACTCGGTCTTTTATTACAGAGGGCAGATAACTCTCAGACCGAACACGCTGAGCTATCGTGCCGGCAAGCCTTAAGATTATGAGACTTACGCGCTGCCTACTGCACTACTGAGGCACATGCCATTGAACCAGCGATGCTCGTCAAGCTGCCCGTGCTTCCCGAGCACTTTTCTGCAGGGGAAAGTGGGATTGCCACCCAGCGACGTCGGATACAACCGAAAAAAGTGCTACACACGCGGAGTGCTCCACTACACTGCCTTAAAACGAATGCTCATCTCTATCGTGTGAGTAACCTTGCGGCCGCGGCGACTAGTCTTGCCCAAAGACGCAGCGTGCGTGGAGGCGCTACCCGAATGCGTGTGGATGCACCCTCCTACCTCGAAAAGCGCCTGCAGCTACTATCACCGTGGGCCGCTGCTGGCGGGCAGGAAGCCGACACAGCGGGGCGTTGCGAGCAGCGGCTGTGCGGTGGTGGTGTAATGGTGAGCATAGTTGCCTTCCAAGCAGTTGATCCGGGATCGATTCCCGGCCACCGCAAGTGGCGCTAGTTTTTTTCGTATGAGTATGTGAGCCGCGTGCTGTTAAATGAAGGTTTTTTTCGTCGTAGCTCCACGCAGACCATCCTGTAGTATGTCCCGACTTGTCCCGACTTTGCTCGGCTGACGCGAAAGCTGACGCTTGGAATTCGCCCTTATCAAAAGGACAGGCACTATAAACGGCTGTGAGAGGCGAGGTGTGGAGAGGTACCAAAACGACAGGCAATCTGCGAAATTTTCTGCTCGTTGTTCTTAAACAAAAAAAGAAAAATCCGACGCAGTCGGTAGGACTCGAACCTACGCTCCCAGAGGGAATCTGATTTCTAGTCAGACGCCTTAACCACTCGGCCACGACTGCTCGTAACCCAAGTTTCCCAGGAATCGTGAAAAATCCAACCGGTCTGCGCAGAATGTTGACAGGAAACGAACTCCGTGCACTGATTACGGCAGGGCTACCATCGCTACGAGACGAGCCATTACGGAAACGTTAAAATCTCCGCCCGGACAGGGACTTGAACCCTGGACCCTTAGGTTAAAAGCCTAATGCTCTACCGACTGAGCTATCCGGGCTCACGCTCGTTGTGGACGGAGCGGCTGCAAGCAATGTAAATAACTGGAACGCGTTTGTAGGCGTACTACGGTAATTTCTGGCTTCTGGCGCAACTGGCGACTTCACCGACTTCCCACTGACGCTGGTAGCAGCCCAACAACGGACCAGTGCCTCTTCTCCCTTTATTCCGGTGCCGACAGTAATTGCATCATGTGCCTGTTTTCCCCGATTACGTTCGGTCGAAGCTTCGGAAGGTGGGCGACAAACGACAGTTCGAAGGCCAAAACATGGAGCGTTGTGTGCGCAAAAACTTCCGTTCCGGTACCGGGAATCGAACCAGGGCCTCCTGGGTGAAAGCCAGGTATCCTAGCCACTAGACCACACCGGATTTGCTCGATAAGCGTCAGGTTTTCTCCGTCTCCTCTCGTATTTCGTGCTGAATCTGGACTCAGTGCAGTTCTCCGTTTGCGAGCATATTTGAGCCTACAGACTGGCATGGCGCACAGCCCGAAATTGACTATTCATTATTTTACTCCTAACAAGGGAAGAGAAAGATCAAAGTTGTACGTTGTCATAATTGGAAATAAACGTATTGACGCTGAGGCGTAGACTCCTTATGGATAACGAACGACAATTAAGTTCGTTCCCTAGCAACAGCAACGCCGTTAATTCAGCCATGATGTACAGCAAATTAAATGCCCGGGGTGAGGATCGAACTCACGACCTTAAGATTATGAGACTTACGCGCTACCTACTGCGCTACCGAGGCACGGTGCAAGTAACGTTACAGGAAACTTGGTAAGTCTCTCATATTAGAGATTAGACAGTTCGCGCTTTCTCAAGAATCTGTTGTGTTGCTACACGTGCTTTCCCTACTTGCTAGATTAAACTGCTGCCGCAGCTTTTTCAACGGAACGCAGCACTGCCTGAGGTTACAGTACATCGCCCTTGCGGCACCTGAACACAGCGGCCTGTTGGGACAGGCCGACGTCAGAGTTCAGAAATAGCATGCGACCGTTCAAGTACGGTCTATTGCGTGCTGCGTGTATGGTTCCTCTCACAGCGAATCCTGCTATACATTCCTGAGGCTGACGCAGCTCAGGCGAGGAATCGGCGCGGCAGCATTATAGCGAGAACAGCAGAACGATGCATCGGCCGGGAATCGAACCCGGGCCGTCCGCATGCTAAGCGAGCATTCACCAATTTTTTTTTTCTTCTCATTTCTTTCGTTGCATTTGTTGGGGGCGGACGTCCGATGGCGCCCGTTCAAGTTCATCGTTGACTCGGTCTTTTATTACAGAGGGCAGATAACTCTCAGACCGAACACGCTGAGCTATCGTGCCGGCAAGCCTTAAGATTATGAGACTTACGCGCTGCCTACTGCACTACTGAGGCACATGCCATTGAACCAGCGATGCTCGTCAAGCTGCCCGTGCTTCCCGAGCACTTTTCTGCAGGGGAAAGTGGGATTGCCACCCAGCGACGTCGGATACAACCGAAAAAAGTGCTACACACGCGGAGTGCTCCACTACACTGCCTTAAAACGAATGCTCATCTCTATCGTGTGAGTAACCTTGCGGCCGCGGCGACTAGTCTTGCCCAAAGACGCAGCGTGCGTGGAGGCGCTACCCGAATGCGTGTGGATGCACCCTCCTACCTCGAAAAGCGCCTGCAGCTACTATCACCGTGGGCCGCTGCTGGCGGGCAGGAAGCCGACACAGCGGGGCGTTGCGAGCAGCGGCTGTGCGGTGGTGGTGTAATGGTGAGCATAGTTGCCTTCCAAGCAGTTGATCCGGGATCGATTCCCGGCCACCGCAAGTGGCGCTAGTTTTTTTCGTATGAGTATGTGAGCCGCGTGCTGTTAAATGAAGGTTTTTTTCGTCGTAGCTCCACGCAGACCATCCTGTAGTATGTCCCGACTTGTCCCGACTTTGCTCGGCTGACGCGAAAGCTGACGCTTGGAATTCGCCCTTATCAAAAGGACAGGCACTATAAACGGCTGTGAGAGGCGAGGTGTGGAGAGGTACCAAAACGACAGGCAATCTGCGAAATTTTCTGCTCGTTGTTCTTAAACAAAAAAAGAAAAATCCGACGCAGTCGGTAGGACTCGAACCTACGCTCCCAGAGGGAATCTGATTTCTAGTCAGACGCCTTAACCACTCGGCCACGACTGCTCGTAACCCAAGTTTCCCAGGAATCGTGAAAAATCCAACCGGTCTGCGCAGAATGTTGACAGGAAACGAACTCCGTGCACTGATTACGGCAGGGCTACCATCGCTACGAGACGAGCCATTACGGAAACGTTAAAATCTCCGCCCGGACAGGGACTTGAACCCTGGACCCTTAGGTTAAAAGCCTAATGCTCTACCGACTGAGCTATCCGGGCTCACGCTCGTTGTGGACGGAGCGGCTGCAAGCAATGTAAATAACTGGAACGCGTTTGTAGGCGTACTACGGTAATTTCTGGCTTCTGGCGCAACTGGCGACTTCACCGACTTCCCACTGACGCTGGTAGCAGCCCAACAACGGACCAGTGCCTCTTCTCCCTTTATTCCGGTGCCGACAGTAATTGCATCATGTGCCTGTTTTCCCCGATTACGTTCGGTCGAAGCTTCGGAAGGTGGGCGACAAACGACAGTTCGAAGGCCAAAACATGGAGCGTTGTGTGCGCAAAAACTTCCGTTCCGGTACCGGGAATCGAACCAGGGCCTCCTGGGTGAAAGCCAGGTATCCTAGCCACTAGACCACACCGGATTTGCTCGATAAGCGTCAGGTTTTCTCCGTCTCCTCTCGTATTTCGTGCTGAATCTGGACTCAGTGCAGTTCTCCGTTTGCGAGCATATTTGAGCCTACAGACTGGCATGGCGCACAGCCCGAAATTGACTATTCATTATTTTACTCCTAACAAGGGAAGAGAAAGATCAAAGTTGTACGTTGTCATAATTGGAAATAAACGTATTGACGCTGAGGCGTAGACTCCTTATGGATAACGAACGACAATTAAGTTCGTTCCCTAGCAACAGCAACGCCGTTAATTCAGCCATGATGTACAGCAAATTAAATGCCCGGGGTGAGGATCGAACTCACGACCTTAAGATTATGAGACTTACGCGCTACCTACTGCGCTACCGAGGCACGGTGCAAGTAACGTTACAGGAAACTTGGTAAGTCTCTCATATTAGAGATTAGACAGTTCGCGCTTTCTCAAGAATCTGTTGTGTTGCTACACGTGCTTTCCCTACTTGCTAGATTAAACTGCTGCCGCAGCTTTTTCAACGGAACGCAGCACTGCCTGAGGTTACAGTACATCGCCCTTGCGGCACCTGAACACAGCGGCCTGTTGGGACAGGCCGACGTCAGAGTTCAGAAATAGCATGCGACCGTTCAAGTACGGTCTATTGCGTGCTGCGTGTATGGTTCCTCTCACAGCGAATCCTGCTATACATTCCTGAGGCTGACGCAGCTCAGGCGAGGAATCGGCGCGGCAGCATTATAGCGAGAACAGCAGAACGATGCATCGGCCGGGAATCGAACCCGGGCCGTCCGCATGCTAAGCGAGCATTCACCAATTTTTTTTTTCTTCTCATTTCTTTCGTTGCATTTGTTGGGGGCGGACGTCCGATGGCGCCCGTTCAAGTTCATCGTTGACTCGGTCTTTTATTACAGAGGGCAGATAACTCTCAGACCGAACACGCTGAGCTATCGTGCCGGCAAGCCTTAAGATTATGAGACTTACGCGCTGCCTACTGCACTACTGAGGCACATGCCATTGAACCAGCGATGCTCGTCAAGCTGCCCGTGCTTCCCGAGCACTTTTCTGCAGGGGAAAGTGGGATTGCCACCCAGCGACGTCGGATACAACCGAAAAAAGTGCTACACACGCGGAGTGCTCCACTACACTGCCTTAAAACGAATGCTCATCTCTATCGTGTGAGTAACCTTGCGGCCGCGGCGACTAGTCTTGCCCAAAGACGCAGCGTGCGTGGAGGCGCTACCCGAATGCGTGTGGATGCACCCTCCTACCTCGAAAAGCGCCTGCAGCTACTATCACCGTGGGCCGCTGCTGGCGGGCAGGAAGCCGACACAGCGGGGCGTTGCGAGCAGCGGCTGTGCGGTGGTGGTGTAATGGTGAGCATAGTTGCCTTCCAAGCAGTTGATCCGGGATCGATTCCCGGCCACCGCAAGTGGCGCTAGTTTTTTTCGTATGAGTATGTGAGCCGCGTGCTGTTAAATGAAGGTTTTTTTCGTCGTAGCTCCACGCAGACCATCCTGTAGTATGTCCCGACTTGTCCCGACTTTGCTCGGCTGACGCGAAAGCTGACGCTTGGAATTCGCCCTTATCAAAAGGACAGGCACTATAAACGGCTGTGAGAGGCGAGGTGTGGAGAGGTACCAAAACGACAGGCAATCTGCGAAATTTTCTGCTCGTTGTTCTTAAACAAAAAAAGAAAAATCCGACGCAGTCGGTAGGACTCGAACCTACGCTCCCAGAGGGAATCTGATTTCTAGTCAGACGCCTTAACCACTCGGCCACGACTGCTCGTAACCCAAGTTTCCCAGGAATCGTGAAAAATCCAACCGGTCTGCGCAGAATGTTGACAGGAAACGAACTCCGTGCACTGATTACGGCAGGGCTACCATCGCTACGAGACGAGCCATTACGGAAACGTTAAAATCTCCGCCCGGACAGGGACTTGAACCCTGGACCCTTAGGTTAAAAGCCTAATGCTCTACCGACTGAGCTATCCGGGCTCACGCTCGTTGTGGACGGAGCGGCTGCAAGCAATGTAAATAACTGGAACGCGTTTGTAGGCGTACTACGGTAATTTCTGGCTTCTGGCGCAACTGGCGACTTCACCGACTTCCCACTGACGCTGGTAGCAGCCCAACAACGGACCAGTGCCTCTTCTCCCTTTATTCCGGTGCCGACAGTAATTGCATCATGTGCCTGTTTTCCCCGATTACGTTCGGTCGAAGCTTCGGAAGGTGGGCGACAAACGACAGTTCGAAGGCCAAAACATGGAGCGTTGTGTGCGCAAAAACTTCCGTTCCGGTACCGGGAATCGAACCAGGGCCTCCTGGGTGAAAGCCAGGTATCCTAGCCACTAGACCACACCGGATTTGCTCGATAAGCGTCAGGTTTTCTCCGTCTCCTCTCGTATTTCGTGCTGAATCTGGACTCAGTGCAGTTCTCCGTTTGCGAGCATATTTGAGCCTACAGACTGGCATGGCGCACAGCCCGAAATTGACTATTCATTATTTTACTCCTAACAAGGGAAGAGAAAGATCAAAGTTGTACGTTGTCATAATTGGAAATAAACGTATTGACGCTGAGGCGTAGACTCCTTATGGATAACGAACGACAATTAAGTTCGTTCCCTAGCAACAGCAACGCCGTTAATTCAGCCATGATGTACAGCAAATTAAATGCCCGGGGTGAGGATCGAACTCACGACCTTAAGATTATGAGACTTACGCGCTACCTACTGCGCTACCGAGGCACGGTGCAAGTAACGTTACAGGAAACTTGCTAAGTCTCTCATATTAGAGATTAGACAGTTCGCGCTTTCTCAAGAATCTGTTGTGTTGCTACACGTGCTTTCCCTACTTGCTAGATTAAACTGCTGCCGCAGCTTTTTCAACGGAACGCAGCACTGCCTGAGGTTACAGTACATCGCCCTTGCGGCACCTGAACACAGCGGCCTGTTGGGACAGGCCGACGTCAGAGTTCAGAAATAGCATGCGACCGTTCAAGTACGGTCTATTGCGTGCTGCGTGTATGGTTCCTCTCACAGCGAATCCTGCTATACATTCCTGAGGCTGACGCAGCTCAGGCGAGGAATCGGCGCGGCAGCATTATAGCGAGAACAGCAGAACGATGCATCGGCCGGGAATCGAACCCGGGCCGTCCGCATGCTAAGCGAGCATTCACCAATTTTTTTTTTCTTCTCATTTCTTTCGTTGCATTTGTTGGGGGCGGACGTCCGATGGCGCCCGTTCAAGTTCATCGTTGACTCGGTCTTTTATTACAGAGGGCAGATAACTCTCAGACCGAACACGCTGAGCTATCGTGCCGGCAAGCCTTAAGATTATGAGACTTACGCGCTGCCTACT
Organism: Schistocerca piceifrons; assembly: GCF_021461385.2. Classification (NCBI taxonomy): domain Eukaryota; kingdom Metazoa; phylum Arthropoda; class Insecta; order Orthoptera; family Acrididae; genus Schistocerca; species Schistocerca piceifrons. The sequence continues at coordinate 30,569 of NW_025727195.1, read as the reverse complement.
GCACTACTGAGGCACATGCCATTGAACCAGCGATGCTCGTCAAGCTGCCCGTGCTTCCCGAGCACTTTTCTGCAGGGGAAAGTGGGATTGCCACCCAGCGACGTCGGATACAACCGAAAAAAGTGCTACACACGCGGAGTGCTCCACTACACTGCCTTAAAACGAATGCTCATCTCTATCGTGTGAGTAACCTTGCGGCCGCGGCGACTAGTCTTGCCCAAAGACGCAGCGTGCGTGGAGGCGCTACCCGAATGCGTGTGGATGCACCCTCCTACCTCGAAAAGCGCCTGCAGCTACTATCACCGTGGGCCGCTGCTGGCGGGCAGGAAGCCGACACAGCGGGGCGTTGCGAGCAGCGGCTGTGCGGTGGTGGTGTAATGGTGAGCATAGTTGCCTTCCAAGCAGTTGATCCGGGATCGATTCCCGGCCACCGCAAGTGGCGCTAGTTTTTTTCGTATGAGTATGTGAGCCGCGTGCTGTTAAATGAAGGTTTTTTTCGTCGTAGCTCCACGCAGACCATCCTGTAGTATGTCCCGACTTGTCCCGACTTTGCTCGGCTGACGCGAAAGCTGACGCTTGGAATTCGCCCTTATCAAAAGGACAGGCACTATAAACGGCTGTGAGAGGCGAGGTGTGGAGAGGTACCAAAACGACAGGCAATCTGCGAAATTTTCTGCTCGTTGTTCTTAAACAAAAAAAGAAAAATCCGACGCAGTCGGTAGGACTCGAACCTACGCTCCCAGAGGGAATCTGATTTCTAGTCAGACGCCTTAACCACTCGGCCACGACTGCTCGTAACCCAAGTTTCCCAGGAATCGTGAAAAATCCAACCGGTCTGCGCAGAATGTTGACAGGAAACGAACTCCGTGCACTGATTACGGCAGGGCTACCATCGCTACGAGACGAGCCATTACGGAAACGTTAAAATCTCCGCCCGGACAGGGACTTGAACCCTGGACCCTTAGGTTAAAAGCCTAATGCTCTACCGACTGAGCTATCCGGGCTCACGCTCGTTGTGGACGGAGCGGCTGCAAGCAATGTAAATAACTGGAACGCGTTTGTAGGCGTACTACGGTAATTTCTGGCTTCTGGCGCAACTGGCGACTTCACCGACTTCCCACTGACGCTGGTAGCAGCCCAACAACGGACCAGTGCCTCTTCTCCCTTTATTCCGGTGCCGACAGTAATTGCATCATGTGCCTGTTTTCCCCGATTACGTTCGGTCGAAGCTTCGGAAGGTGGGCGACAAACGACAGTTCGAAGGCCAAAACATGGAGCGTTGTGTGCGCAAAAACTTCCGTTCCGGTACCGGGAATCGAACCAGGGCCTCCTGGGTGAAAGCCAGGTATCCTAGCCACTAGACCACACCGGATTTGCTCGATAAGCGTCAGGTTTTCTCCGTCTCCTCTCGTATTTCGTGCTGAATCTGGACTCAGTGCAGTTCTCCGTTTGCGAGCATATTTGAGCCTACAGACTGGCATGGCGCACAGCCCGAAATTGACTATTCATTATTTTACTCCTAACAAGGGAAGAGAAAGATCAAAGTTGTACGTTGTCATAATTGGAAATAAACGTATTGACGCTGAGGCGTAGACTCCTTATGGATAACGAACGACAATTAAGTTCGTTCCCTAGCAACAGCAACGCCGTTAATTCAGCCATGATGTACAGCAAATTAAATGCCCGGGGTGAGGATCGAACTCACGACCTTAAGATTATGAGACTTACGCGCTACCTACTGCGCTACCGAGGCACGGTGCAAGTAACGTTACAGGAAACTTGGTAAGTCTCTCATATTAGAGATTAGACAGTTCGCGCTTTCTCAAGAATCTGTTGTGTTGCTACACGTGCTTTCCCTACTTGCTAGATTAAACTGCTGCCGCAGCTTTTTCAACGGAACGCAGCACTGCCTGAGGTTACAGTACATCGCCCTTGCGGCACCTGAACACAGCGGCCTGTTGGGACAGGCCGACGTCAGAGTTCAGAAATAGCATGCGACCGTTCAAGTACGGTCTATTGCGTGCTGCGTGTATGGTTCCTCTCACAGCGAATCCTGCTATACATTCCTGAGGCTGACGCAGCTCAGGCGAGGAATCGGCGCGGCAGCATTATAGCGAGAACAGCAGAACGATGCATCGGCCGGGAATCGAACCCGGGCCGTCCGCATGCTAAGCGAGCATTCACCAATTTTTTTTTTCTTCTCATTTCTTTCGTTGCATTTGTTGGGGGCGGACGTCCGATGGCGCCCGTTCAAGTTCATCGTTGACTCGGTCTTTTATTACAGAGGGCAGATAACTCTCAGACCGAACACGCTGAGCTATCGTGCCGGCAAGCCTTAAGATTATGAGACTTACGCGCTGCCTACTGCACTACTGAGGCACATGCCATTGAACCAGCGATGCTCGTCAAGCTGCCCGTGCTTCCCGAGCACTTTTCTGCAGGGGAAAGTGGGATTGCCACCCAGCGACGTCGGATACAACCGAAAAAAGTGCTACACACGCGGAGTGCTCCACTACACTGCCTTAAAACGAATGCTCATCTCTATCGTGTGAGTAACCTTGCGGCCGCGGCGACTAGTCTTGCCCAAAGACGCAGCGTGCGTGGAGGCGCTACCCGAATGCGTGTGGATGCACCCTCCTACCTCGAAAAGCGCCTGCAGCTACTATCACCGTGGGCCGCTGCTGGCGGGCAGGAAGCCGACACAGCGGGGCGTTGCGAGCAGCGGCTGTGCGGTGGTGGTGTAATGGTGAGCATAGTTGCCTTCCAAGCAGTTGATCCGGGATCGATTCCCGGCCACCGCAAGTGGCGCTAGTTTTTTTCGTATGAGTATGTGAGCCGCGTGCTGTTAAATGAAGGTTTTTTTCGTCGTAGCTCCACGCAGACCATCCTGTAGTATGTCCCGACTTGTCCCGACTTTGCTCGGCTGACGCGAAAGCTGACGCTTGGAATTCGCCCTTATCAAAAGGACAGGCACTATAAACGGCTGTGAGAGGCGAGGTGTGGAGAGGTACCAAAACGACAGGCAATCTGCGAAATTTTCTGCTCGTTGTTCTTAAACAAAAAAAGAAAAATCCGACGCAGTCGGTAGGACTCGAACCTACGCTCCCAGAGGGAATCTGATTTCTAGTCAGACGCCTTAACCACTCGGCCACGACTGCTCGTAACCCAAGTTTCCCAGGAATCGTGAAAAATCCAACCGGTCTGCGCAGAATGTTGACAGGAAACGAACTCCGTGCACTGATTACGGCAGGGCTACCATCGCTACGAGACGAGCCATTACGGAAACGTTAAAATCTCCGCCCGGACAGGGACTTGAACCCTGGACCCTTAGGTTAAAAGCCTAATGCTCTACCGACTGAGCTATCCGGGCTCACGCTCGTTGTGGACGGAGCGGCTGCAAGCAATGTAAATAACTGGAACGCGTTTGTAGGCGTACTACGGTAATTTCTGGCTTCTGGCGCAACTGGCGACTTCACCGACTTCCCACTGACGCTGGTAGCAGCCCAACAACGGACCAGTGCCTCTTCTCCCTTTATTCCGGTGCCGACAGTAATTGCATCATGTGCCTGTTTTCCCCGATTACGTTCGGTCGAAGCTTCGGAAGGTGGGCGACAAACGACAGTTCGAAGGCCAAAACATGGAGCGTTGTGTGCGCAAAAACTTCCGTTCCGGTACCGGGAATCGAACCAGGGCCTCCTGGGTGAAAGCCAGGTATCCTAGCCACTAGACCACACCGGATTTGCTCGATAAGCGTCAGGTTTTCTCCGTCTCCTCTCGTATTTCGTGCTGAATCTGGACTCAGTGCAGTTCTCCGTTTGCGAGCATATTTGAGCCTACAGACTGGCATGGCGCACAGCCCGAAATTGACTATTCATTATTTTACTCCTAACAAGGGAAGAGAAAGATCAAAGTTGTACGTTGTCATAATTGGAAATAAACGTATTGACGCTGAGGCGTAGACTCCTTATGGATAACGAACGACAATTAAGTTCGTTCCCTAGCAACAGCAACGCCGTTAATTCAGCCATGATGTACAGCAAATTAAATGCCCGGGGTGAGGATCGAACTCACGACCTTAAGATTATGAGACTTACGCGCTACCTACTGCGCTACCGAGGCACGGTGCAAGTAACGTTACAGGAAACTTGGTAAGTCTCTCATATTAGAGATTAGACAGTTCGCGCTTTCTCAAGAATCTGTTGTGTTGCTACACGTGCTTTCCCTACTTGCTAGATTAAACTGCTGCCGCAGCTTTTTCAACGGAACGCAGCACTGCCTGAGGTTACAGTACATCGCCCTTGCGGCACCTGAACACAGCGGCCTGTTGGGACAGGCCGACGTCAGAGTTCAGAAATAGCATGCGACCGTTCAAGTACGGTCTATTGCGTGCTGCGTGTATGGTTCCTCTCACAGCGAATCCTGCTATACATTCCTGAGGCTGACGCAGCTCAGGCGAGGAATCGGCGCGGCAGCATTATAGCGAGAACAGCAGAACGATGCATCGGCCGGGAATCGAACCCGGGCCGTCCGCATGCTAAGCGAGCATTCACCAATTTTTTTTTTCTTCTCATTTCTTTCGTTGCATTTGTTGGGGGCGGACGTCCGATGGCGCCCGTTCAAGTTCATCGTTGACTCGGTCTTTTATTACAGAGGGCAGATAACTCTCAGACCGAACACGCTGAGCTATCGTGCCGGCAAGCCTTAAGATTATGAGACTTACGCGCTGCCTACTGCACTACTGAGGCACATGCCATTGAACCAGCGATGCTCGTCAAGCTGCCCGTGCTTCCCGAGCACTTTTCTGCAGGGGAAAGTGGGATTGCCACCCAGCGACGTCGGATACAACCGAAAAAAGTGCTACACACGCGGAGTGCTCCACTACACTGCCTTAAAACGAATGCTCATCTCTATCGTGTGAGTAACCTTGCGGCCGCGGCGACTAGTCTTGCCCAAAGACGCAGCGTGCGTGGAGGCGCTACCCGAATGCGTGTGGATGCACCCTCCTACCTCGAAAAGCGCCTGCAGCTACTATCACCGTGGGCCGCTGCTGGCGGGCAGGAAGCCGACACAGCGGGGCGTTGCGAGCAGCGGCTGTGCGGTGGTGGTGTAATGGTGAGCATAGTTGCCTTCCAAGCAGTTGATCCGGGATCGATTCCCGGCCACCGCAAGTGGCGCTAGTTTTTTTCGTATGAGTATGTGAGCCGCGTGCTGTTAAATGAAGGTTTTTTTCGTCGTAGCTCCACGCAGACCATCCTGTAGTATGTCCCGACTTGTCCCGACTTTGCTCGGCTGACGCGAAAGCTGACGCTTGGAATTCGCCCTTATCAAAAGGACAGGCACTATAAACGGCTGTGAGAGGCGAGGTGTGGAGAGGTACCAAAACGACAGGCAATCTGCGAAATTTTCTGCTCGTTGTTCTTAAACAAAAAAAGAAAAATCCGACGCAGTCGGTAGGACTCGAACCTACGCTCCCAGAGGGAATCTGATTTCTAGTCAGACGCCTTAACCACTCGGCCACGACTGCTCGTAACCCAAGTTTCCCAGGAATCGTGAAAAATCCAACCGGTCTGCGCAGAATGTTGACAGGAAACGAACTCCGTGCACTGATTACGGCAGGGCTACCATCGCTACGAGACGAGCCATTACGGAAACGTTAAAATCTCCGCCCGGACAGGGACTTGAACCCTGGACCCTTAGGTTAAAAGCCTAATGCTCTACCGACTGAGCTATCCGGGCTCACGCTCGTTGTGGACGGAGCGGCTGCAAGCAATGTAAATAACTGGAACGCGTTTGTAGGCGTACTACGGTAATTTCTGGCTTCTGGCGCAACTGGCGACTTCACCGACTTCCCACTGACGCTGGTAGCAGCCCAACAACGGACCAGTGCCTCTTCTCCCTTTATTCCGGTGCCGACAGTAATTGCATCATGTGCCTGTTTTCCCCGATTACGTTCGGTCGAAGCTTCGGAAGGTGGGCGACAAACGACAGTTCGAAGGCCAAAACATGGAGCGTTGTGTGCGCAAAAACTTCCGTTCCGGTACCGGGAATCGAACCAGGGCCTCCTGGGTGAAAGCCAGGTATCCTAGCCACTAGACCACACCGGATTTGCTCGATAAGCGTCAGGTTTTCTCCGTCTCCTCTCGTATTTCGTGCTGAATCTGGACTCAGTGCAGTTCTCCGTTTGCGAGCATATTTGAGCCTACAGACTGGCATGGCGCACAGCCCGAAATTGACTATTCATTATTTTACTCCTAACAAGGGAAGAGAAAGATCAAAGTTGTACGTTGTCATAATTGGAAATAAACGTATTGACGCTGAGGCGTAGACTCCTTATGGATAACGAACGACAATTAAGTTCGTTCCCTAGCAACAGCAACGCCGTTAATTCAGCCATGATGTACAGCAAATTAAATGCCCGGGGTGAGGATCGAACTCACGACCTTAAGATTATGAGACTTACGCGCTACCTACTGCGCTACCGAGGCACGGTGCAAGTAACGTTACAGGAAACTTGGTAAGTCTCTCATATTAGAGATTAGACAGTTCGCGCTTTCTCAAGAATCTGTTGTGTTGCTACACGTGCTTTCCCTACTTGCTAGATTAAACTGCTGCCGCAGCTTTTTCAACGGAACGCAGCACTGCCTGAGGTTACAGTACATCGCCCTTGCGGCACCTGAACACAGCGGCCTGTTGGGACAGGCCGACGTCAGAGTTCAGAAATAGCATGCGACCGTTCAAGTACGGTCTATTGCGTGCTGCGTGTATGGTTCCTCTCACAGCGAATCCTGCTATACATTCCTGAGGCTGACGCAGCTCAGGCGAGGAATCGGCGCGGCAGCATTATAGCGAGAACAGCAGAACGATGCATCGGCCGGGAATCGAACCCGGGCCGTCCGCATGCTAAGCGAGCATTCACCAATTTTTTTTTTCTTCTCATTTCTTTCGTTGCATTTGTTGGGGGCGGACGTCCGATGGCGCCCGTTCAAGTTCATCGTTGACTCGGTCTTTTATTACAGAGGGCAGATAACTCTCAGACCGAACACGCTGAGCTATCGTGCCGGCAAGCCTTAAGATTATGAGACTTACGCGCTGCCTACTGCACTACTGAGGCACATGCCATTGAACCAGCGATGCTCGTCAAGCTGCCCGTGCTTCCCGAGCACTTTTCTGCAGGGGAAAGTGGGATTGCCACCCAGCGACGTCGGATACAACCGAAAAAAGTGCTACACACGCGGAGTGCTCCACTACACTGCCTTAAAACGAATGCTCATCTCTATCGTGTGAGTAACCTTGCGGCCGCGGCGACTAGTCTTGCCCAAAGACGCAGCGTGCGTGGAGGCGCTACCCGAATGCGTGTGGATGCACCCTCCTACCTCGAAAAGCGCCTGCAGCTACTATCACCGTGGGCCGCTGCTGGCGGGCAGGAAGCCGACACAGCGGGGCGTTGCGAGCAGCGGCTGTGCGGTGGTGGTGTAATGGTGAGCATAGTTGCCTTCCAAGCAGTTGATCCGGGATCGATTCCCGGCCACCGCAAGTGGCGCTAGTTTTTTTCGTATGAGTATGTGAGCCGCGTGCTGTTAAATGAAGGTTTTTTTCGTCGTAGCTCCACGCAGACCATCCTGTAGTATGTCCCGACTTGTCCCGACTTTGCTCGGCTGACGCGAAAGCTGACGCTTGGAATTCGCCCTTATCAAAAGGACAGGCACTATAAACGGCTGTGAGAGGCGAGGTGTGGAGAGGTACCAAAACGACAGGCAATCTGCGAAATTTTCTGCTCGTTGTTCTTAAACAAAAAAAGAAAAATCCGACGCAGTCGGTAGGACTCGAACCTACGCTCCCAGAGGGAATCTGATTTCTAGTCAGACGCCTTAACCACTCGGCCACGACTGCTCGTAACCCAAGTTTCCCAGGAATCGTGAAAAATCCAACCGGTCTGCGCAGAATGTTGACAGGAAACGAACTCCGTGCACTGATTACGGCAGGGCTACCATCGCTACGAGACGAGCCATTACGGAAACGTTAAAATCTCCGCCCGGACAGGGACTTGAACCCTGGACCCTTAGGTTAAAAGCCTAATGCTCTACCGACTGAGCTATCCGGGCTCACGCTCGTTGTGGACGGAGCGGCTGCAAGCAATGTAAATAACTGGAACGCGTTTGTAGGCGTACTACGGTAATTTCTGGCTTCTGGCGCAACTGGCGACTTCACCGACTTCCCACTGACGCTGGTAGCAGCCCAACAACGGACCAGTGCCTCTTCTCCCTTTATTCCGGTGCCGACAGTAATTGCATCATGTGCCTGTTTTCCCCGATTACGTTCGGTCGAAGCTTCGGAAGGTGGGCGACAAACGACAGTTCGAAGGCCAAAACATGGAGCGTTGTGTGCGCAAAAACTTCCGTTCCGGTACCGGGAATCGAACCAGGGCCTCCTGGGTGAAAGCCAGGTATCCTAGCCACTAGACCACACCGGATTTGCTCGATAAGCGTCAGGTTTTCTCCGTCTCCTCTCGTATTTCGTGCTGAATCTGGACTCAGTGCAGTTCTCCGTTTGCGAGCATATTTGAGCCTACAGACTGGCATGGCGCACAGCCCGAAATTGACTATTCATTATTTTACTCCTAACAAGGGAAGAGAAAGATCAAAGTTGTACGTTGTCATAATTGGAAATAAACGTATTGACGCTGAGGCGTAGACTCCTTATGGATAACGAACGACAATTAAGTTCGTTCCCTAGCAACAGCAACGCCGTTAATTCAGCCATGATGTACAGCAAATTAAATGCCCGGGGTGAGGATCGAACTCACGACCTTAAGATTATGAGACTTACGCGCTACCTACTGCGCTACCGAGGCACGGTGCAAGTAACGTTACAGGAAACTTGGTAAGTCTCTCATATTAGAGATTAGACAGTTCGCGCTTTCTCAAGAATCTGTTGTGTTGCTACACGTGCTTTCCCTACTTGCTAGATTAAACTGCTGCCGCAGCTTTTTCAACGGAACGCAGCACTGCCTGAGGTTACAGTACATCGCCCTTGCGGCACCTGAACACAGCGGCCTGTTGGGACAGGCCGACGTCAGAGTTCAGAAATAGCATGCGACCGTTCAAGTACGGTCTATTGCGTGCTGCGTGTATGGTTCCTCTCACAGCGAATCCTGCTATACATTCCTGAGGCTGACGCAGCTCAGGCGAGGAATCGGCGCGGCAGCATTATAGCGAGAACAGCAGAACGATGCATCGGCCGGGAATCGAACCCGGGCCGTCCGCATGCTAAGCGAGCATTCACCAATTTTTTTTTTCTTCTCATTTCTTTCGTTGCATTTGTTGGGGGCGGACGTCCGATGGCGCCCGTTCAAGTTCATCGTTGACTCGGTCTTTTATTACAGAGGGCAGATAACTCTCAGACCGAACACGCTGAGCTATCGTGCCGGCAAGCCTTAAGATTATGAGACTTACGCGCTGCCTACTGCACTACTGAGGCACATGCCATTGAACCAGCGATGCTCGTCAAGCTGCCCGTGCTTCCCGAGCACTTTTCTGCAGGGGAAAGTGGGATTGCCACCCAGCGACGTCGGATACAACCGAAAAAAGTGCTACACACGCGGAGTGCTCCACTACACTGCCTTAAAACGAATGCTCATCTCTATCGTGTGAGTAACCTTGCGGCCGCGGCGACTAGTCTTGCCCAAAGACGCAGCGTGCGTGGAGGCGCTACCCGAATGCGTGTGGATGCACCCTCCTACCTCGAAAAGCGCCTGCAGCTACTATCACCGTGGGCCGCTGCTGGCGGGCAGGAAGCCGACACAGCGGGGCGTTGCGAGCAGCGGCTGTGCGGTGGTGGTGTAATGGTGAGCATAGTTGCCTTCCAAGCAGTTGATCCGGGATCGATTCCCGGCCACCGCAAGTGGCGCTAGTTTTTTTCGTATGAGTATGTGAGCCGCGTGCTGTTAAATGAAGGTTTTTTTCGTCGTAGCTCCACGCAGACCATCCTGTAGTATGTCCCGACTTGTCCCGACTTTGCTCGGCTGACGCGAAAGCTGACGCTTGGAATTCGCCCTTATCAAAAGGACAGGCACTATAAACGGCTGTGAGAGGCGAGGTGTGGAGAGGTACCAAAACGACAGGCAATCTGCGAAATTTTCTGCTCGTTGTTCTTAAACAAAAAAAGAAAAATCCGACGCAGTCGGTAGGACTCGAACCTACGCTCCCAGAGGGAATCTGATTTCTAGTCAGACGCCTTAACCACTCGGCCACGACTGCTCGTAACCCAAGTTTCCCAGGAATCGTGAAAAATCCAACCGGTCTGCGCAGAATGTTGACAGGAAACGAACTCCGTGCACTGATTACGGCAGGGCTACCATCGCTACGAGACGAGCCATTACGGAAACGTTAAAATCTCCGCCCGGACAGGGACTTGAACCCTGGACCCTTAGGTTAAAAGCCTAATGCTCTACCGACTGAGCTATCCGGGCTCACGCTCGTTGTGGACGGAGCGGCTGCAAGCAATGTAAATAACTGGAACGCGTTTGTAGGCGTACTACGGTAATTTCTGGCTTCTGGCGCAACTGGCGACTTCACCGACTTCCCACTGACGCTGGTAGCAGCCCAACAACGGACCAGTGCCTCTTCTCCCTTTATTCCGGTGCCGACAGTAATTGCATCATGTGCCTGTTTTCCCCGATTACGTTCGGTCGAAGCTTCGGAAGGTGGGCGACAAACGACAGTTCGAAGGCCAAAACATGGAGCGTTGTGTGCGCAAAAACTTCCGTTCCGGTACCGGGAATCGAACCAGGGCCTCCTGGGTGAAAGCCAGGTATCCTAGCCACTAGACCACACCGGATTTGCTCGATAAGCGTCAGGTTTTCTCCGTCTCCTCTCGTATTTCGTGCTGAATCTGGACTCAGTGCAGTTCTCCGTTTGCGAGCATATTTGAGCCTACAGACTGGCATGGCGCACAGCCCGAAATTGACTATTCATTATTTTACTCCTAACAAGGGAAGAGAAAGATCAAAGTTGTACGTTGTCATAATTGGAAATAAACGTATTGACGCTGAGGCGTAGACTCCTTATGGATAACGAACGACAATTAAGTTCGTTCCCTAGCAACAGCAACGCCGTTAATTCAGCCATGATGTACAGCAAATTAAATGCCCGGGGTGAGGATCGAACTCACGACCTTAAGATTATGAGACTTACGCGCTACCTACTGCGCTACCGAGGCACGGTGCAAGTAACGTTACAGGAAACTTGGTAAGTCTCTCATATTAGAGATTAGACAGTTCGCGCTTTCTCAAGAATCTGTTGTGTTGCTACACGTGCTTTCCCTACTTGCTAGATTAAACTGCTGCCGCAGCTTTTTCAACGGAACGCAGCACTGCCTGAGGTTACAGTACATCGCCCTTGCGGCACCTGAACACAGCGGCCTGTTGGGACAGGCCGACGTCAGAGTTCAGAAATAGCATGCGACCGTTCAAGTACGGTCTATTGCGTGCTGCGTGTATGGTTCCTCTCACAGCGAATCCTGCTATACATTCCTGAGGCTGACGCAGCTCAGGCGAGGAATCGGCGCGGCAGCATTATAGCGAGAACAGCAGAACGATGCATCGGCCGGGAATCGAACCCGGGCCGTCCGCATGCTAAGCGAGCATTCACCAATTTTTTTTTTCTTCTCATTTCTTTCGTTGCATTTGTTGGGGGCGGACGTCCGATGGCGCCCGTTCAAGTTCATCGTTGACTCGGTCTTTTATTACAGAGGGCAGATAACTCTCAGACCGAACACGCTGAGCTATCGTGCCGGCAAGCCTTAAGATTATGAGACTTACGCGCTGCCTACTGCACTACTGAGGCACATGCCATTGAACCAGCGATGCTCGTCAAGCTGCCCGTGCTTCCCGAGCACTTTTCTGCAGGGGAAAGTGGGATTGCCACCCAGCGACGTCGGATACAACCGAAAAAAGTGCTACACACGCGGAGTGCTCCACTACACTGCCTTAAAACGAATGCTCATCTCTATCGTGTGAGTAACCTTGCGGCCGCGGCGACTAGTCTTGCCCAAAGACGCAGCGTGCGTGGAGGCGCTACCCGAATGCGTGTGGATGCACCCTCCTACCTCGAAAAGCGCCTGCAGCTACTATCACCGTGGGCCGCTGCTGGCGGGCAGGAAGCCGACACAGCGGGGCGTTGCGAGCAGCGGCTGTGCGGTGGTGGTGTAATGGTGAGCATAGTTGCCTTCCAAGCAGTTGATCCGGGATCGATTCCCGGCCACCGCAAGTGGCGCTAGTTTTTTTCGTATGAGTATGTGAGCCGCGTGCTGTTAAATGAAGGTTTTTTTCGTCGTAGCTCCACGCAGACCATCCTGTAGTATGTCCCGACTTGTCCCGACTTTGCTCGGCTGACGCGAAAGCTGACGCTTGGAATTCGCCCTTATCAAAAGGACAGGCACTATAAACGGCTGTGAGAGGCGAGGTGTGGAGAGGTACCAAAACGACAGGCAATCTGCGAAATTTTCTGCTCGTTGTTCTTAAACAAAAATCCGACGCAGTCGGTAGGACTCGAACCTACGCTCCCAGAGGGAATCTGATTTCTAGTCAGACGCCTTAACCACTCGGCCACGACTGCTCGTAACCCAAGTTTCCCTGGAATCGTGAAAAATCCAACCGGTCTGCGCAGAATGTTGACAGGAAACGAACTCCGTGCACTGATTACGGCAGGGCTACCATCGCTACGAGACGAGCCATTACGGAAACGTTAAAATCTTCGCCCGGACAGGGACTTGAACCCTGGACCCTTAGGTTAAAAGCCTAATGCTCTACCGACTGAGCCATCCGGGCTCACGCTCGTTGTGGATGGAGCGGCTGCAAGCAATGTAAATAACTGGAACGCGTGTGTAGGCGTACTACGGTAATTTCTGGCTTCTGGCGCAACTGGCGACTTCACCGACTTCCCACTGACGCTGGTAGCAGCCCAACCACGGACCAGTGCCTCTTCTCCCTTTATTCCGGTGCCGACAGTAATTGCATCATGTGCCTGTTTTCCCCGATTACGTTCGGTCGAAGCTTCGGAAGGTGGGCGACAAACGACAGTTCGAAGGCCAAAACATGGAGCGTTGTGTGCGCAAAAACTTCCGTTCCGGTACCGGGAATCGAACCCGGGCCTCCTGGGTGAAAGCCAGGTATCCTAGCCACTAGACCACACCGGATTTGCTCGATAAGCGTGAGGTTTTCTCCGTCTCCTCTCGTATTTCGTGCTGAATCTGGACTCAGTGCAGTTCTCCGTTTGCGAGCATATTTGCGCCTACAGACTGGCATGGCGCACAGCCCGAAATTGACTATTCATTATTTTACTCCTAACAAGGGAGGAGAAAGATCAAAGTTGTACGTTGTCATAATTGGAAATAAACGTATTGACGCTGAGGCGTAGACTCCTTATGGATAACGAACGACAATTAAGTTCGTTCCCTAGCAACAGCAACGCCGTTAATTCAGCCATGATGTACAGCAAATTAAATGCCCCGGGTGAGGATCGAACTCACGACCTTAAGATTATGAGACTTACGCGCTACCTACTGCGCTACCGAGGCACGTTGCAAGTAACGTTACAGGAAACTTGGTAAGTCTCTCATATTAGAGATAGACAGTTCGCGCTTTCTCAAGAATCTGTTGTGTTGCTACACGTGCTTTCCCTACTTGCTAGATTAAACTGCTGCCGCAGTTTTTTCAACGGAACGCAGCACTGCCCGAGGTTACAGTACATCGCCCTTGCGGCACCTGAACACAGCGGCCTGTTGGGACAGGCCGACGTCAGAGTTCAGAAATAGCATACGACCGTTCAAGTACGGTCTATTGCGTGCTGCGTGTATGGTTCCTCTCACAGCGAATCCTGCTATACATTCCTGAGGCTGACGCAGCTCAGGCGAGGAATCGGCGCGGCAGCATTAGAGCGAGAACAGCAGAACGATGCATCGGCCGGGAATCGAACCCGGGCCGTCCGCATGCTAAGCGAGCATTCACCAATTTTTTTTTTTTTCTTCTCATTTCTTTCGTTGCATTTGTTGGGGGCGGACGTCCGATGGCGCCCGCGTTCAAGTTCATCGTTGACTCGGTCTTTTATTACAGAGGGCAGATAACTCTCAGACCGAACACGCTGAGCTATCGTGCCGGCAAGCCTTAAGATTATGAGACTTACGCGCTGCCTACTGCACTACTGAGGCACATGCCATTGAACCAGCGATGCTCGTCAAGCTGCCCGTGCTTCCCGAGCACTTTTCTGCAGGGGAAAGTGGGATTGCCACCCAGCGACGTCGGATACAACCGAAAAAAGTGCTACACACGCGGAGTGCTCCACTACACTGCCTTAAAACGAATGCTCATCTCTATCGTGTGAGTAACCTTGCGGCCGCGGCGACTAGTCTTGCCCAAAGACGCAGCGTGCGTGGAGGCGCTACCCGAATGCGTGTGGATGCACCCTCCTACCTCGAAAAGCGCCTGCAGCTACTATCACCGTGGGCCGCTGCTGGCGGGCAGGAAGCCGACACAGCGGGGCGTTGCGAGCAGCGGCTGTGCGGTGGTGGTGTAATGGTGAGCATAGTTGCCTTCCAAGCAGTTGATCCGGGTTCGATTCCCGGCCACCGCAAATGGCGCTAGTTTTTTTCGTATGAGTATGTGAGCCGGGTGCTGTTAAATGAAGGTTTTTTTCGTCGTAGCTCCACGCAGACCATCCTGTAGTATGTCCCGACTTGTCCCGACTTTGCTCGGCTGACGCGAAAGCTGACGCTTGGAATTCGCCCTTATCAAAAGGACAGGCACTATAAACGGCTGTGAGAGGCGAGGTGTGGAGAGGTACCAAAACGACAGGCAATCTGCGAAATTTTCTGCTCGTTGTTCTTAAACAAAAAAAAGAAAAATCCGACGCAGTCGGTAGGACTCGAACCTACGCTCCCAGAGGGAATCTGATTTCTAGTCAGACGCCTTAACCACTCGGCCACGACTGCTCGTAACCCAAGTTTCCCTGGAATCGTGAAAAATCCAACCGGTCTGCGCAGAATGTTGACAGGAAACGAACTCCGTGCACTGATTACGGCAGGGCTACCATCGCTACGAGACGAGCCATTACGGAAACGTTAAAATCTTCGCCCGGACAGGGACTTGAACCCTGGACCCTTAGGTTAAAAGCCTAATGCTCTACCGACTGAGCTATCCGGGCTCACGCTCGTTGTGGATGGAGCGGCTGCAAGCAATGTAAATAACTGGAACGCGTGTGTAGGCGTACTACGGTAATTTCTGGCTTCTGGCGCAACTGGCGACTTCACCGACTTCCCACTGACGCTGGTAGCAGCCCAACCACGGACCAGTGCCTCTTCTCCCTTTATTCCGGTGCCGACAGTAATTGCATCATGTGCCTGTTTTCCCCGATTACGTTCGGTCGAAGCTTCGGAAGGTGGGCGACAAACGACAGTTCGAAGGCCAAAACATGGAGCGTTGTGTGCGCAAAAACTTCCGTTCCGGTACCGGGAATCGAACCCGGGCCTCCTGGGTGAAAGCCAGGTATCCTAGCCACTAGACCACACCGGATTTGCTCGATAAGCGTGAGGTTTTCTCCGTCTCCTCTCGTATTTCGTGCTGAATCTGGACTCAGTGCAGTTCTCCGTTTGCGAGCATATTTGCGCCTACAGACTGGCATGGCGCACAGCCCGAAATTGACTATTCATTATTTTACTCCTAACAAGGGAGGAGAAAGATCAAAGTTGTACGTTGTCATAATTGGAAATAAACGTATTGACGCTGAGGCGTAGACTCCTTATGGATAACGAACGACAATTAAGTTCGTTCCCTAGCAACAGCAACGCCGTTAATTCAGCCATGATGTACAGCAAATTAAATGCCCCGGGTGAGGATCGAACTCACGACCTTAAGATTATGAGACTTACGCGCTACCTACTGCGCTACCGAGGCACGTTGCAAGTAACGTTACAGGAAACTTGGTAAGTCTCTCATATTAGAGATAGACAGTTCGCGCTTTCTCAAGAATCTGTTGTGTTGCTACACGTGCTTTCCCTACTTGCTAGATTAAACTGCTGCCGCAGTTTTTTCAACGGAACGCAGCACTGCCCGAGGTTACAGTACATCGCCCTTGCGGCACCTGAACACAGCGGCCTGTTGGGACAGGCCGACGTCAGAGTTCAGAAATAGCATACGACCGTTCAAGTACGGTCTATTGCGTGCTGCGTGTATGGTTCCTCTCACAGCGAATCCTGCTATACATTCCTGAGGCTGACGCAGCTCAGGCGAGGAATCGGCGCGGCAGCATTAGAGCGAGAACAGCAGAACGATGCATCGGCCGGGAATCGAACCCGGGCCGTCCGCATGCTAAGCGAGCATTCACCAATTTTTTTTTTTTCTTCTCATTTCTTTCGTTGCATTTGTTGGGGGCGGACGTCCGATGGCGCCCGTTCAAGTTCATCGTTGACTCGGTCTTTTATTACAGAGGGCAGATAACTCTCAGACCGAACACGCTGAGCTATCGTGCCGGCAAGCCTTAAGATTATGAGACTTACGCGCTGCCTACTGCACTACTGAGGCACATGCCATTGAACCAGCGATGCTCGTCAAGCTGCCCGTGCTTCCCGAGCACTTTTCTGCAGGGGAAAGTGGGATTGCCACCCAGCGACGTCGGATACAACCGAAAAAAGTGCTACACACGCGGAGTGCTCCACTACACTGCCTTAAAACGAATGCTCATCTCTATCGTGTGAGTAACCTTGCGGCCGCGGCGACTAGTCTTGCCCAAAGACGCAGCGTGCGTGGAGGCGCTACCCGAATGCGTGTGGATGCACCCTCCTACCTCGAAAAGCGCCTGCAGCTACTATCACCGTGGGCCGCTGCTGGCGGGCAGGAAGCCGACACAGCGGGGCGTTGCGAGCAGCGGCTGTGCGGTGGTGGTGTAATGGTGAGCATAGTTGCCTTCCAAGCAGTTGATCCGGGTTCGATTCCCGGCCACCGCAAATGGCGCTAGTTTTTTTCGTATGAGTATGTGAGCCGGGTGCTGTTAAATGAAGGTTTTTTTCGTCGTAGCTCCACGCAGACCATCCTGTAGTATGTCCCGACTTGTCCCGACTTTGCTCGGCTGACGCGAAAGCTGACGCTTGGAATTCGCCCTTATCAAAAGGACAGGCACTATAAACGGCTGTGAGAGGCGAGGTGTGGAGAGGTACCAAAACGACAGGCAATCTGCGAAATTTTCTGCTCGTTGTTCTTAAACAAAAAAAAGAAAAATCCGACGCAGTCGGTAGGACTCGAACCTACGCTCCCAGAGGGAATCTGATTTCTAGTCAGACGCCTTAACCACTCGGCCACGACTGCTCGTAACCCAAGTTTCCCTGGAATCGTGAAAAATCCAACCGGTCTGCGCAGAATGTTGACAGGAAACGAACTCCGTGCACTGATTACGGCAGGGCTACCATCGCTACGAGACGAGCCATTACGGAAACGTTAAAATCTTCGCCCGGACAGGGACTTGAACCCTGGACCCTTAGGTTAAAAGCCTAATGCTCTACCGACTGAGCCATCCGGGCTCACGCTCGTTGTGGATGGAGCGGCTGCAAGCAATGTAAATAACTGGAACGCGTGTGTAGGCGTACTACGGTAATTTCTGGCTTCTGGCGCAACTGGCGACTTCACCGACTTCCCACTGACGCTGGTAGCAGCCCAACCACGGACCAGTGCCTCTTCTCCCTTTATTCCGGTGCCGACAGTAATTGCATCATGTGCCTGTTTTCCCCGATTACGTTCGGTCGAAGCTTCGGAAGGTGGGCGACAAACGACAGTTCGAAGGCCAAAACATGGAGCGTTGTGTGCGCAAAAACTTCCGTTCCGGTACCGGGAATCGAACCCGGGCCTCCTGGGTGAAAGCCAGGTATCCTAGCCACTAGACCACACCGGATTTGCTCGATAAGCGTGAGGTTTTCTCCGTCTCCTCTCGTATTTCGTGCTGAATCTGGACTCAGTGCAGTTCTCCGTTTGCGAGCATATTTGCGCCTACAGACTGGCATGGCGCACAGCCCGAAATTGACTATTCATTATTTTACTCCTAACAAGGGAGGAGAAAGATCAAAGTTGTACGTTGTCATAATTGGAAATAAACGTATTGACGCTGAGGCGTAGACTCCTTATGGATAACGAACGACAATTAAGTTCGTTCCCTAGCAACAGCAACGCCGTTAATTCAGCCATGATGTACAGCAAATTAAATGCCCCGGGTGAGGATCGAACTCACGACCTTAAGATTATGAGACTTACGCGCTACCTACTGCGCTACCGAGGCACGTTGCAAGTAACGTTACAGGAAACTTGGTAAGTCTCTCATATTAGAGATAGACAGTTCGCGCTTTCTCAAGAATCTGTTGTGTTGCTACACGTGCTTTCCCTACTTGCTAGATTAAACTGCTGCCGCAGTTTTTTCAACGGAACGCAGCACTGCCCGAGGTTACAGTACATCGCCCTTGCGGCACCTGAACACAGCGGCCTGTTGGGACAGGCCGACGTCAGAGTTCAGAAATAGCATACGACCGTTCAAGTACGGTCTATTGCGTGCTGCGTGTATGGTTCCTCTCACAGCGAATCCTGCTATACATTCCTGAGGCTGACGCAGCTCAGGCGAGGAATCGGCGCGGCAGCATTAGAGCGAGAACAGCAGAACGATGCATCGGCCGGGAATCGAACCCGGGCCGTCCGCATGCTAAGCGAGCATTCACCAATTTTTTTTTTTTTCTTCTCATTTCTTTCGTTGCATTTGTTGGGGCGGACGTCCGATGGCGCCCGTTCAAGTTCATCGTTGACTCGGTCTTTTATTACAGAGGGCAGATAACTCTCAGACCGAACACGCTGAGCTATCGTGCCGGCAAGCCTTAAGATTATGAGACTTACGCGCTGCCTACTGCACTACTGAGGCACATGCCATTGAACCAGCGATGCTCGTCAAGCTGCCCGTGCTTCCCGAGCACTTTTCTGCAGGGGAAAGTGGGATTGCCACCCAGCGACGTCGGATACAACCGAAAAAAGTGCTACACACGCGGAGTGCTCCACTACACTGCCTTAAAACGAATGCTCATCTCTATCGTGTGAGTAACCTTGCGGCCGCGGCGACTAGTCTTGCCCAAAAGACGCAGCGTGCGTGGAGGCGCTACCCGAATGCGTGTGGATGCACCCTCCTACCTCGAAAAGCGCCTGCAGCTACTATCACCGTGGGCCGCTGCTGGCGGGCAGGAAGCCGACACAGCGGGGCGTTGCGAGCAGCGGCTGTGCGGTGGTGGTGTAATGGTGAGCATAGTTGCCTTCCAAGCAGTTGATCCGGGTTCGATTCCCGGCCACCGCAAATGGCGCTAGTTTTTTTCGTATGAGTATGTGAGCCGGGTGCTGTTAAATGAAGGTTTTTTCGTCGTAGCTCCACGCAGACCATCCTGTAGTATGTCCCGACTTGTCCCGACTTTGCTCGGCTGACGCGAAAGCTGACGCTTGGAATTCGCCCTTATCAAAAGGACAGGCACTATAAACGGCTGTGAGAGGCGAGGTGTGGAGAGGTACCAAAACGACAGGCAATCTGCGAAATTTTCTGCTCGTTGTTCTTAAACAAAAAAAAGAAAAATCCGACGCAGTCGGTAGGACTCGAACCTACGCTCCCAGAGGGAATCTGATTTCTAGTCAGACGCCTTAACCACTCGGCCACGACTGCTCGTAACCCAAGTTTCCCTGGAATCGTGAAAAATCCAACCGGTCTGCGCAGAATGTTGACAGGAAACGAACTCCGTGCACTGATTACGGCAGGGCTACCATCGCTACGAGACGAGCCATTACGGAAACGTTAAAATCTTCGCCCGGACAGGGACTTGAACCCTGGACCCTTAGGTTAAAAGCCTAATGCTCTACCGACTGAGCTATCCGGGCTCACGCTCGTTGTGGATGGAGCGGCTGCAAGCAATGTAAATAACTGGAACGCGTGTGTAGGCGTACTACGGTAATTTCTGGCTTCTGGCGCAACTGGCGACTTCACCGACTTCCCACTGACGCTGGTAGCAGCCCAACCACGGACCAGTGCCTCTTCTCCCTTTATTCCGGTGCCGACAGTAATTGCATCATGTGCCTGTTTTCCCCGATTACGTTCGGTCGAAGCTTCGGAAGGTGGGCGACAAACGACAGTTCGAAGGCCAAAACATGGAGCGTTGTGTGCGCAAAAACTTCCGTTCCGGTACCGGGAATCGAACCCGGGCCTCCTGGGTGAAAGCCAGGTATCCTAGCC
The DNA here is from genome assembly GCF_021461385.2 of Schistocerca piceifrons. NCBI lineage: Eukaryota > Metazoa > Arthropoda > Insecta > Orthoptera > Acrididae > Schistocerca > Schistocerca piceifrons. The sequence goes on along the minus strand of NW_025727195.1, from coordinate 10,284 downwards.
ACTAGACCACACCGGATTTGCTCGATAAGCGTGAGGTTTTCTCCGTCTCCTCTCGTATTTCGTGCTGAATCTGGACTCAGTGCAGTTCTCCGTTTGCGAGCATATTTGCGCCTACAGACTGGCATGGCGCACAGCCCGAAATTGACTATTCATTATTTTACTCCTAACAAGGGAGGAGAAAGATCAAAGTTGTACGTTGTCATAATTGGAAATAAACGTATTGACGCTGAGGCGTAGACTCCTTATGGATAACGAACGACAATTAAGTTCGTTCCCTAGCAACAGCAACGCCGTTAATTCAGCCATGATGTACAGCAAATTAAATGCCCCGGGTGAGGATCGAACTCACGACCTTAAGATTATGAGACTTACGCGCTACCTACTGCGCTACCGAGGCACGTTGCAAGTAACGTTACAGGAAACTTGGTAAGTCTCTCATATTAGAGATAGACAGTTCGCGCTTTCTCAAGAATCTGTTGTGTTGCTACACGTGCTTTCCCTACTTGCTAGATTAAACTGCTGCCGCAGTTTTTTCAACGGAACGCAGCACTGCCCGAGGTTACAGTACATCGCCCTTGCGGCACCTGAACACAGCGGCCTGTTGGGACAGGCCGACGTCAGAGTTCAGAAATAGCATACGACCGTTCAAGTACGGTCTATTGCGTGCTGCGTGTATGGTTCCTCTCACAGCGAATCCTGCTATACATTCTCTGAGGCTGACGCAGCTCAGGCGAGGAATCGGCGCGGCAGCATTAGAGCGAGAACAGCAGAACGATGCATCGGCCGGGAATCGAACCCGGGCCGTCCGCATGCTAAGCGAGCATTCACCAATTTTTTTTTTTTTCTTCTCATTTCTTTCGTTGCATTTGTTGGGGGCGGACGTCCGATGGCGCCCGTTCAAGTTCATCGTTGACTCGGTCTTTTATTACAGAGGGCAGATAACTCTCAGACCGAACACGCTGAGCTATCGTGCCGGCAAGCCTTAAGATTATGAGACTTACGCGCTGCCTACTGCACTACTGAGGCACATGCCATTGAACCAGCGATGCTCGTCAAGCTGCCCGTGCTTCCCGAGCACTTTTCTGCAGGGGAAAGTGGGATTGCCACCCAGCGACGTCGGATACAACCGAAAAAAGTGCTACACACGCGGAGTGCTCCACTACACTGCCTTAAAACGAATGCTCATCTCTATCGTGTGAGTAACCTTGCGGCCGCGGCGACTAGTCTTGCCCAAAGACGCAGCGTGCGTGGAGGCGCTACCCGAATGCGTGTGGATGCACCCTCCTACCTCGAAAAGCGCCTGCAGCTACTATCACCGTGGGCCGCTGCTGGCGGGCAGGAAGCCGACACAGCGGGGCGTTGCGAGCAGCGGCTGTGCGGTGGTGGTGTAATGGTGAGCATAGTTGCCTTCCAAGCAGTTGATCCGGGTTCGATTCCCGGCCACCGCAAATGGCGCTAGTTTTTTTCGTATGAGTATGTGAGCCGGGTGCTGTTAAATGAAGGTTTTTTTCGTCGTAGCTCCACGCAGACCATCCTGTAGTATGTCCCGACTTGTCCCGACTTTGCTCGGCTGACGCGAAAGCTGACGCTTGGAATTCGCCCTTATCAAAAGGACAGGCACTATAAACGGCTGTGAGAGGCGAGGTGTGGAGAGGTACCAAAACGACAGGCAATCTGCGAAATTTTCTGCTCGTTGTTCTTAACAAAAAAAAGAAAAATCCGACGCAGTCGGTAGGACTCGAACCTACGCTCCCAGAGGGAATCTGATTTCTAGTCAGACGCCTTAACCACTCGGCCACGACTGCTCGTAACCCAAGTTTCCCTGGAATCGTGAAAAATCCAACCGGTCTGCGCAGAATGTTGACAGGAAACGAACTCCGTGCACTGATTACGGCAGGGCTACCATCGCTACGAGACGAGCCATTACGGAAACGTTAAAATCTTCGCCCGGACAGGGACTTGAACCCTGGACCCTTAGGTTAAAAGCCTAATGCTCTACCGACTGAGCCATCCGGGCTCACGCTCGTTGTGGATGGAGCGGCTGCAAGCAATGTAAATAACTGGAACGCGTGTGTAGGCGTACTACGGTAATTTCTGGCTTCTGGCGCAACTGGCGACTTCACCGACTTCCCACTGACGCTGGTAGCAGCCCAACCACGGACCAGTGCCTCTTCTCCCTTTATTCCGGTGCCGACAGTAATTGCATCATGTGCCTGTTTTCCCCGATTACGTTCGGTCGAAGCTTCGGAAGGTGGGCGACAAACGACAGTTCGAAGGCCAAAACATGGAGCGTTGTGTGCGCAAAAACTTCCGTTCCGGTACCGGGAATCGAACCCGGGCCTCCTGGGTGAAAGCCAGGTATCCTAGCCACTAGACCACACCGGATTTGCTCGATAAGCGTGAGGTTTTCTCCGTCTCCTCTCGTATTTCGTGCTGAATCTGGACTCAGTGCAGTTCTCCGTTTGCGAGCATATTTGCGCCTACAGACTGGCATGGCGCACAGCCCGAAATTGACTATTCATTATTTTACTCCTAACAAGGGAGGAGAAAGATCAAAGTTGTACGTTGTCATAATTGGAAATAAACGTATTGACGCTGAGGCGTAGACTCCTTATGGATAACGAACGACAATTAAGTTCGTTCCCTAGCAACAGCAACGCCGTTAATTCAGCCATGATGTACAGCAAATTAAATGCCCCGGGTGAGGATCGAACTCACGACCTTAAGATTATGAGACTTACGCGCTACCTACTGCGCTACCGAGGCACGTTGCAAGTAACGTTACAGGAAACTTGGTAAGTCTCTCATATTAGAGATAGACAGTTCGCGCTTTCTCAAGAATCTGTTGTGTTGCTACACGTGCTTTCCCTACTTGCTAGATTAAACTGCTGCCGCAGTTTTTTCAACGGAACGCAGCACTGCCCGAGGTTACAGTACATCGCCCTTGCGGCACCTGAACACAGCGGCCTGTTGGGACAGGCCGACGTCAGAGTTCAGAAATAGCATACGACCGTTCAAGTACGGTCTATTGCGTGCTGCGTGTATGGTTCCTCTCACAGCGAATCCTGCTATACATTCCTGAGGCTGACGCAGCTCAGGCGAGGAATCGGCGCGGCAGCATTAGAGCGAGAACAGCAGAACGATGCATCGGCCGGGAATCGAACCCGGGCCGTCCGCATGCTAAGCGAGCATTCACCAATTTTTTTTTTTTTCTTCTCATTTCTTTCGTTGCATTTGTTGGGGGCGGACGTCCGATGGCGCCCGTTCAAGTTCATCGTTGACTCGGTCTTTTATTACAGAGGGCAGATAACTCTCAGACCGAACACGCTGAGCTATCGTGCCGGCAAGCCTTAAGATTATGAGACTTACGCGCTGCCTACTGCACTACTGAGGCACATGCCATTGAACCAGCGATGCTCGTCAAGCTGCCCGTGCTTCCCGAGCACTTTTCTGCAGGGGAAAGTGGGATTGCCACCCAGCGACGTCGGATACAACCGAAAAAAGTGCTACACACGCGGAGTGCTCCACTACACTGCCTTAAAACGAATGCTCATCTCTATCGTGTGAGTAACCTTGCGGCCGCGGCGACTAGTCTTGCCCAAAGACGCAGCGTGCGTGGAGGCGCTACCCGAATGCGTGTGGATGCACCCTCCTACCTCGAAAAGCGCCTGCAGCTACTATCACCGTGGGCCGCTGCTGGCGGGCAGGAAGCCGACACAGCGGGGCGTTGCGAGCAGCGGCTGTGCGGTGGTGGTGTAATGGTGAGCATAGTTGCCTTCCAAGCAGTTGATCCGGGTTCGATTCCCGGCCACCGCAAATGGCGCTAGTTTTTTTCGTATGAGTATGTGAGCCGGGTGCTGTTAAATGAAGGTTTTTTTCGTCGTAGCTCCACGCAGACCATCCTGTAGTATGTCCCGACTTGTCCCGACTTTGCTCGGCTGACGCGAAAGCTGACGCTTGGAATTCGCCCTTATCAAAAGGACAGGCACTATAAACGGCTGTGAGAGGCGAGGTGTGGAGAGGTACCAAAACGACAGGCAATCTGCGAAATTTTCTGCTCGTTGTTCTTAAACAAAAAAAAGAAAAATCCGACGCAGTCGGTAGGACTCGAACCTACGCTCCCAGAGGGAATCTGATTTCTAGTCAGACGCCTTAACCACTCGGCCACGACTGCTCGTAACCCAAGTTTCCCTGGAATCGTGAAAAATCCAACCGGTCTGCGCAGAATGTTGACAGGAAACGAACTCCGTGCACTGATTACGGCAGGGGCTACCATCGCTACGAGACGAGCCATTACGGAAACGTTAAAATCTTCGCCCGGACAGGGACTTGAACCCTGGACCCTTAGGTTAAAAGCCTAATGCTCTACCGACTGAGCCATCCGGGCTCACGCTCGTTGTGGATGGAGCGGCTGCAAGCAATGTAAATAACTGGAACGCGTGTGTAGGCGTACTACGGTAATTTCTGGCTTCTGGCGCAACTGGCGACTTCACCGACTTCCCACTGACGCTGGTAGCAGCCCAACCACGGACCAGTGCCTCTTCTCCCTTTATTCCGGTGCCGACAGTAATTGCATCATGTGCCTGTTTTCCCCGAATTACGTTCGGTCGAAGCTTCGGAAGGTGGGCGACAAACGACAGTTCGAAGGCCAAAACATGGAGCGTTGTGTGCGCAAAAACTTCCGTTCCGGTACCGGGAATCGAACCCGGGCCTCCTGGGTGAAAGCCAGGTATCCTAGCCACTAGACCACACCGGATTTGCTCGATAAGCGTGAGGTTTTCTCCGTCTCCTCTCGTATTTCGTGCTGAATCTGGACTCAGTGCAGTTCTCCGTTTGCGAGCATATTTGCGCCTACAGACTGGCATGGCGCACAGCCCGAAATTGACTATTCATTATTTTACTCCTAACAAGGGAGGAGAAAGATCAAAGTTGTACGTTGTCATAATTGGAAATAAACGTATTGACGCTGAGGCGTAGACTCCTTATGGATAACGAACGACAATTAAGTTCGTTCCCTAGCAACAGCAACGCCGTTAATTCAGCCATGATGTACAGCAAATTAAATGCCCCGGGTGAGGATCGAACTCACGACCTTAAGATTATGAGACTTACGCGCTACCTACTGCGCTACCGAGGCACGTTGCAAGTAACGTTACAGGAAACTTGGTAAGTCTCTCATATTAGAGATAGACAGTTCGCGCTTTCTCAAGAATCTGTTGTGTTGCTACACGTGCTTTCCCTACTTGCTAGATTAAACTGCTGCCGCAGTTTTTTCAACGGAACGCAGCACTGCCCGAGGTTACAGTACATCGCCCTTGCGGCACCTGAACACAGCGGCCTGTTGGGACAGGCCGACGTCAGAGTTCAGAAATAGCATACGACCGTTCAAGTACGGTCTATTGCGTGCTGCGTGTATGGTTCCTCTCACAGCGAATCCTGCTATACATTCCTGAGGCTGACGCAGCTCAGGCGAGGAATCGGCGCGGCAGCATTAGAGCGAGAACAGCAGAACGATGCATCGGCCGGGAATCGAACCCGGGCCGTCCGCATGCTAAGCGAGCATTCACCAATTTTTTTTTTTTTCTTCTCATTTCTTTCGTTGCATTTGTTGGGGGCGGACGTCCGATGGCGCCCGTTCAAGTTCATCGTTGACTCGGTCTTTTATTACAGAGGGCAGATAACTCTCAGACCGAACACGCTGAGCTATCGTGCCGGCAAGCCTTAAGATTATGAGACTTACGCGCTGCCTACTGCACTACTGAGGCACATGCCATTGAACCAGCGATGCTCGTCAAGCTGCCCGTGCTTCCCGAGCACTTTTCTGCAGGGGAAAGTGGGATTGCCACCCAGCGACGTCGGATACAACCGAAAAAAGTGCTACACACGCGGAGTGCTCCACTACACTGCCTTAAAACGAATGCTCATCTCTATCGTGTGAGTAACCTTGCGGCCGCGGCGACTAGTCTTGCCCAAAGACGCAGCGTGCGTGGAGGCGCTACCCGAATGCGTGTGGATGCACCCTCCTACCTCGAAAAGCGCCTGCAGCTACTATCACCGTGGGCCGCTGCTGGCGGGCAGGAAGCCGACACAGCGGGGCGTTGCGAGCAGCGGCTGTGCGGTGGTGGTGTAATGGTGAGCATAGTTGCCTTCCAAGCAGTTGATCCGGGTTCGATTCCCGGCCACCGCAAATGGCGCTAGTTTTTTTCGTATGAGTATGTGAGCCGGGTGCTGTTAAATGAAGGTTTTTTTCGTCGTAGCTCCACGCAGACCATCCTGTAGTATGTCCCGACTTGTCCCGACTTTGCTCGGCTGACGCGAAAGCTGACGCTTGGAATTCGCCCTTATCAAAAGGACAGGCACTATAAACGGCTGTGAGAGGCGAGGTGTGGAGAGGTACCAAAACGACAGGCAATCTGCGAAATTTTCTGCTCGTTGTTCTTAAACAAAAAAAAGAAAAATCCGACGCAGTCGGTAGGACTCGAACCTACGCTCCCAGAGGGAATCTGATTTCTAGTCAGACGCCTTAACCACTCGGCCACGACTGCTCGTAACCCAAGTTTCCCTGGAATCGTGAAAAATCCAACCGGTCTGCGCAGAATGTTGACAGGAAACGAACTCCGTGCACTGATTACGGCAGGGCTACCATCGCTACGAGACGAGCCATTACGGAAACGTTAAAATCTTCGCCCGGACAGGGACTTGAACCCTGGACCCTTAGGTTAAAAGCCTAATGCTCTACCGACTGAGCTATCCGGGCTCACGCTCGTTGTGGATGGAGCGGCTGCAAGCAATGTAAATAACTGGAACGCGTGTGTAGGCGTACTACGGTAATTTCTGGCTTCTGGCGCAACTGGCGACTTCACCGACTTCCCACTGACGCTGGTAGCAGCCCAACCACGGACCAGTGCCTCTTCTCCCTTTATTCCGGTGCCGACAGTAATTGCATCATGTGCCTGTTTTCCCCGATTACGTTCGGTCGAAGCTTCGGAAGGTGGGCGACAAACGACAGTTCGAAGGCCAAAACATGGAGCGTTGTGTGCGCAAAAACTTCCGTTCCGGTACCGGGAATCGAACCCGGGCCTCCTGGGTGAAAGCCAGGTATCCTAGCCACTAGACCACACCGGATTTGCTCGATAAGCGTGAGGTTTTCTCCGTCTCCTCTCGTATTTCGTGCTGAATCTGGACTCAGTGCAGTTCTCCGTTTGCGAGCATATTTGCGCCTACAGACTGGCATGGCGCACAGCCCGAAATTGACTATTCATTATTTTACTCCTAACAAGGGAGGAGAAAGATCAAAGTTGTACGTTGTCATAATTGGAAATAAACGTATTGACGCTGAGGCGTAGACTCCTTATGGATAACGAACGACAATTAAGTTCGTTCCCTAGCAACAGCAACGCCGTTAATTCAGCCATGATGTACAGCAAATTAAATGCCCCGGGTGAGGATCGAACTCACGACCTTAAGATTATGAGACTTACGCGCTACCTACTGCGCTACCGAGGCACGTTGCAAGTAACGTTACAGGAAACTTGGTAAGTCTCTCATATTAGAGATAGACAGTTCGCGCTTTCTCAAGAATCTGTTGTGTTGCTACACGTGCTTTCCCTACTTGCTAGATTAAACTGCTGCCGCAGTTTTTTCAACGGAACGCAGCACTGCCCGAGGTTACAGTACATCGCCCTTGCGGCACCTGAACACAGCGGCCTGTTGGGACAGGCCGACGTCAGAGTTCAGAAATAGCATACGACCGTTCAAGTACGGTCTATTGCGTGCTGCGTGTATGGTTCCTCTCACAGCGAATCCTGCTATACATTCCTGAGGCTGACGCAGCTCAGGCGAGGAATCGGCGCGGCAGCATTAGAGCGAGAACAGCAGAACGATGCATCGGCCGGGAATCGAACCCGGGCCGTCCGCATGCTAAGCGAGCATTCACCAATTTTTTTTTTTTTCTTCTCATTTCTTTCGTTGCATTTGTTGGGGGCGGACGTCCGATGGCGCCCGTTCAAGTTCATCGTTGACTCGGTCTTTTATTACAGAGGGCAGATAACTCTCAGACCGAACACGCTGAGCTATCGTGCCGGCAAGCCTTAAGATTATGAGACTTACGCGCTGCCTACTGCACTACTGAGGCACATGCCATTGAACCAGCGATGCTCGTCAAGCTGCCCGTGCTTCCCGAGCACTTTTCTGCAGGGGAAAGTGGGATTGCCACCCAGCGACGTCGGATACAACCGAAAAAAGTGCTACACACGCGGAGTGCTCCACTACACTGCCCTTAAAACGAATGCTCATCTCTATCGTGTGAGTAACCTTGCGGCCGCGGCGACTAGTCTTGCCCAAAGACGCAGCGTGCGTGGAGGCGCTACCCGAATGCGTGTGGATGCACCCTCCTACCTCGAAAAGCGCCTGCAGCTACTATCACCGTGGGCCGCTGCTGGCGGGCAGGAAGCCGACACAGCGGGGCGTTGCGAGCAGCGGCTGTGCGGTGGTGGTGTAATGGTGAGCATAGTTGCCTTCCAAGCAGTTGATCCGGGTTCGATTCCCGGCCACCGCAAATGGCGCTAGTTTTTTTCGTATGAGTATGTGAGCCGGGTGCTGTTAAATGAAGGTTTTTTTCGTCGTAGCTCCACGCAGACCATCCTGTAGTATGTCCCGACTTGTCCCGACTTTGCTCGGCTGACGCGAAAGCTGACGCTTGGAATTCGCCCTTATCAAAAGGACAGGCACTATAAACGGCTGTGAGAGGCGAGGTGTGGAGAGGTACCAAAACGACAGGCAATCTGCGAAATTTTCTGCTCGTTGTTCTTAAACAAAAAAAAGAAAAATCCGACGCAGTCGGTAGGACTCGAACCTACGCTCCCAGAGGGAATCTGATTTCTAGTCAGACGCCTTAACCACTCGGCCACGACTGCTCGTAACCCAAGTTTCCCTGGAATCGTGAAAAATCCAACCGGTCTGCGCAGAATGTTGACAGGAAACGAACTCCGTGCACTGATTACGGCAGGGCTACCATCGCTACGAGACGAGCCATTACGGAAACGTTAAAATCTTCGCCCGGACAGGGACTTGAACCCTGGACCCTTAGGTTAAAAGCCTAATGCTCTACCGACTGAGCTATCCGGGCTCACGCTCGTTGTGGATGGAGCGGCTGCAAGCAATGTAAATAACTGGAACGCGTGTGTAGGCGTACTACGGTAATTTCTGGCTTCTGGCGCAACTGGCGACTTCACCGACTTCCCACTGACGCTGGTAGCAGCCCAACCACGGACCAGTGCCTCTTCTCCCTTTATTCCGGTGCCGACAGTAATTGCATCATGTGCCTGTTTTCCCCGATTACGTTCGGTCGAAGCTTCGGAAGGTGGGCGACAAACGACAGTTCGAAGGCCAAAACATGGAGCGTTGTGTGCGCAAAAACTTCCGTTCCGGTACCGGGAATCGAACCCGGGCCTCCTGGGTGAAAGCCAGGTATCCTAGCCACTAGACCACACCGGATTTGCTCGATAAGCGTGAGGTTTTCTCCGTCTCCTCTCGTATTTCGTGCTGAATCTGGACTCAGTGCAGTTCTCCGTTTGCGAGCATATTTGCGCCTACAGACTGGCATGGCGCACAGCCCGAAATTGACTATTCATTATTTTACTCCTAACAAGGGAGGAGAAAGATCAAAGTTGTACGTTGTCATAATTGGAAATAAACGTATTGACGCTGAGGCGTAGACTCCTTATGGATAACGAACGACAATTAAGTTCGTTCCCTAGCAACAGCAACGCCGTTAATTCAGCCATGATGTACAGCAAATTAAATGCCCCGGGTGAGGATCGAACTCACGACCTTAAGATTATGAGACTTACGCGCTACCTACTGCGCTACCGAGGCACGTTGCAAGTAACGTTACAGGAAACTTGGTAAGTCTCTCATATTAGAGATAGACAGTTCGCGCTTTCTCAAGAATCTGTTGTGTTGCTACACGTGCTTTCCCTACTTGCTAGATTAAACTGCTGCCGCAGTTTTTTCAACGGAACGCAGCACTGCCCGAGGTTACAGTACATCGCCCTTGCGGCACCTGAACACAGCGGCCTGTTGGGACAGGCCGACGTCAGAGTTCAGAAATAGCATACGACCGTTCAAGTACGGTCTATTGCGTGCTGCGTGTATGGTTCCTCTCACAGCGAATCCTGCTATACATTCCTGAGGCTGACGCAGCTCAGGCGAGGAATCGGCGCGGCAGCATTAGAGCGAGAACAGCAGAACGATGCATCGGCCGGGAATCGAACCCGGGCCGTC
>NW_025727194.1:45000-47500 GCF_021461385.2 Schistocerca piceifrons | reverse complement strand
TGCGACGTACTCAGGCTACGTTGTGGTGCGGCCTGTGTCAACTGTCCGCTGATGTCGTACGCGTGAACCACAATCTGTACTGCACATTCGTCCTTATGTACTGAATGATACATCGTGGCACATGTGTGACCGCACAACGACTGCGCCCAAAAACGGCGGACCATACAGTGCAAATATTGTGCACGCAGCTACGTGTCGTCTCCCTATGAGAGCTGGATTGCAGTGTGGTACGCCATAGAGACGTGTGGGAGGAACGGACGCCGTGGATGGCGATCAGCATGAGCTGTCTGTTGATGTATTCGGACCTAGTCGTCTCTCCTCACACACCGTGATGGCATGGTGCACCGCGTTCCATATCTGCGACATGCTACAGAGGCCGGTTGACAGTCGTTCGAGCAATGGACATCGCATACGTACGGGGGCCACCTTCCACGTATTGTCTAGGCGTGCACATTTTGTTGCGTGTATGTGGGCAGACGTAGTGTGGCGTGACACCTGACACAGGCATGCAATAATCGTTGAAGTTGCAAATGGCGATGGACGCCTGCGTTTTCTGGTGAAGTTACGCAAATGAACAAATGGTAACCTGTTGTGGTGCGGTTGTTCTCGCTAGGGGTGAATCGGTGATGGCGACGATAGGTTGAGGTACTAACCGGTTGTTCCAGCGATACCCACCATGCCGACGAAACTGAACGGCATCTGGGTGTGAAGCGATACGCGGCGGTGGCTGGGTGGGACCGTCCCCGGCCGGTGAGGGGGCGCCTCCCGGCGTGCTGGCCGCGCGGTGCGTGGGCGCACGCGCTACAGCCGGCTGGTGGGGGCGGCCAGTGGCAGGCGCGCCGGCCGACGGACGCGGCAGGCGTCGCAGCTGCGCGCCGGCGCACCCTGCGCGCGGCGCCGTGCGGCCAAAGTAGGTCCTCGCGGGCCCGGTGCGAAGCGCGGTGGACATCTTCAGTGTGCTGGTCCGATTGAGGACTGTGTGCGTTGAGGATGCGCCGCCGCCCGGCGCTCGGCGCCGCGACGCCGTCTGCTGCTCGGTCGCCCCAGCGGTTCTCGCTGGTGGTTTGTATCGCAGCTGTGCGGATGTGTTGGCGCGTGCGCTGTGCTGGGAGAGTTCGCTTCGGCACCCAAGTGGGGCTTTTGTCCTTCTGTGGCGCTGGCGTTGGAGCTGCCGGTCACCGTAGGTGGCGCGTGTTGTCTCCCGCCGGCAATGCCACGACAGCACGCTCCCGGGCCTCTGTCGGCAGCGGCAAGCTCAGTTGGGAGCACGGGTGGTCGCACCGAAAGCGTCTACTCGCCTAACTCCGGGCGATTGCGCCTCTCTCGAACCCGACCAAGTACTTGGGACGGCGCTGCGCGCCGCCGGGACCTGAGAGGGTTTCGAGGTGTATTGTGCAGGGGAGCTCAGCCTCCTCCTGTTTGCAGAATGATTGAGCGGACGCTTGCGTGTTCGCGCGGGCCCCCGGGACACACTCCCGGGCGGCCGGCTGCTCAGCTCTAGTTGACGCAGCTCCCTGGTTGATCCTGCCAGTAGTCATATGCTTGTCTCAAAGATTAAGCCATGCATGTCTCAGTACAAGCCGCATTAAGGTGAAACCGCGAATGGCTCATTAAATCAGTTATGGTTCCTTAGATCGTACCCACGTTACTTGGATAACTGTGGTAATTCTAGAGCTAATACATGCAAACAGAGTCCCGACCAGAGATGGAAGGGACGCTTTTATTAGATCAAAACCAATCGGTCGGCTCGTCCGGTCCGTTTGCCTTGGTGACTCTGAATAACTTTGGGCTGATCGCACGGTCCTCGTACCGGCGACGCATCTTTCAAATGTCTGCCTTATCAACTGTCGATGGTAGGTTCTGCGCCTACCATGGTTGTAACGGGTAACGGGGAATCAGGGTTCGATTCCGGAGAGGGAGCCTGAGAAACGGCTACCACATCCAAGGAAGGCAGCAGGCGCGCAAATTACCCACTCCCGGCACGGGGAGGTAGTGACGAAAAATAACGATACGGGACTCATCCGAGGCCCCGTAATCGGAATGAGTACACTTTAAATCCTTTAACGAGTATCTATTGGAGGGCAAGTCTGGTGCCAGCAGCCGCGGTAATTCCAGCTCCAATAGCGTATATTAAAGTTGTTGCGGTTAAAAAGCTCGTAGTTGGATTTGTGTCCCACGCTGTTGGTTCACCGCCCGTCGGTGTTTAACTGGCATGTATCGTGGGACGTCCTGCCGGTGGGGCGAGCTGAAGGCGTGCGACCGCCTCGTGCGTGCTCGTGCGTCCCGAGGCGGACCCCGTTGAAATCCTACCAGGGTGCTCTTTATTGAGTGTCTCGGTGGGCCGGCACGTTTACTTTGAACAAATTAGAGTGCTTAAAGCAGGCAAGCCCGCCTGAATACTGTGTGCATGGAATAATGGAATAGGACCTCGGTTCTATTTTGTTGGTTTTCGGAACCCGAGGTAATGATTAATAGGGACAGGCGGGGGCATTCGTATTGC
>NW_025727194.1:35000-37500 GCF_021461385.2 Schistocerca piceifrons | reverse complement strand
ATACAATATCCCAGCCTTTCGACATCCACCATTGCGCAGACCAGGCACCAACACCCACACATGTCCTATACAACGGTGCACCCAACATCACAATAGTACCTCCTGTCACAGCGCACAAACAATGACATGAGTCAAAGACACAGGTCTCACACAAGCATAGAATTGGAGCGCCGCCTCTAATAAGCCAAAGGTGCATCCTGACGTGACAAATCTGATCATGTCACAAGCATTCACTTACTATAATCACTATCAACGAACCTGCCGCCCCCGCCCCCCCCCCCCCCTACACCTTTCCGTACAACAACGTGTAACCTAACCTAACCTAACCTAACCTATGTTGTACCTTAACCTAACCTATGTTGTACCTTAACCTAACCTATGTTGTACCTTAACCTAACCTATGTTGTACCTTAACCTAACCTATGTTGTACCTTAACCTAACCTATGTTGTACCTTAACCTAACCTATGTTGTACCTTAACCTAACCTATGTTGTACCTTAACCTAACCCATGTTGTACCTTAACCTAACCCATGTTGTACCTTAACCTAACCCATGTTGTACCTTAACCTAACCCATGTTGTACCTTAACCTAACCCATGTTGTACCTTAACCTAACCCATGTTGTGCCTCAACCTAACCCATGTTGTGCCTCAACCTAACCCATGTTGTGCCTCAACCTAACCCATGTTGTGCCTTAACCTAACCCATGTTGTGCCTCAACCTAACCCATGTTGTGCCTTAACCTAACCCATGTTGTGCCTTAACCTAACCCATGTTGTGCCTTAACCTAACCCATGTTGTGCCTTAACCTAACCCATGTTGTGCCTTAACCTAACCCATGTTGTGCCTTAACCTAACCCATGTTGTGCCTTAACCTAACCCATGTTGTGCCTTAACCTAACCCATGTTGTCGCCTTAACGTAACCCACGTTGTCGCCTAAACCTGCTCTGTAATTGTTATACGACTCGTTCAATTACTGTAGTGTTGCCCACCCGCAACCCTCGCAATATAGTTCGCTACTCGCACTGCCCGCACCCCTGTGTATCGCTTCATGTTAAACACCTTGCAAGTCTTGCTCACTTTCCACATGCTCCTGCTGTACACTGTAATGTGGATGGCAGCAGGACGTACATGCCGCCCCTCCCCACGTCCCCACCTTGCCCCCTGCCTTCGCAAGCTGGTTGGTGAGAAGTTTGCATGTTCAATGCCCTTCGCATGCGACGTACTCAGGCTACGTTGTGGTGCGGCCTGTGTCAACTGTCCGCTGATGTCGTACGCGTGAACCACAATCTGTACTGCACATTCGTCCTTATGTACTGAATGATACATCGTGGCACATGTGTGACCGCACAACGACTGCGCCCAAAAACGGCGGACCATACAGTGCAAATATTGTGCACGCAGCTACGTGTCGTCTCCCTATGAGAGCTGGATTGCAGTGTGGTACGCCATAGAGACGTGTGGGAGGAACGGACGCCGTGGATGGCGATCAGCATGAGCTGTCTGTTGATGTATTCGGACCTAGTCGTCTCTCCTCACACACCGTGATGGCATGGTGCACCGCGTTCCATATCTGCGACATGCTACAGAGGCCGGTTGACAGTCGTTCGAGCAATGGACATCGCATACGTACGGGGGCCACCTTCCACGTATTGTCTAGGCGTGCACATTTTGTTGCGTGTATGTGGGCAGACGTAGTGTGGCGTGACACCTGACACAGGCATGCAATAATCGTTGAAGTTGCAAATGGCGATGGACGCCTGCGTTTTCTGGTGAAGTTACGCAAATGAACAAATGGTAACCTGTTGTGGTGCGGTTGTTCTCGCTAGGGGTGAATCGGTGATGGCGACGATAGGTTGAGGTACTAACCGGTTGTTCCAGCGATACCCACCATGCCGACGAAACTGAACGGCATCTGGGTGTGAAGCGATACGCGGCGGTGGCTGGGTGGGACCGTCCCCGGCCGGTGAGGGGGCGCCTCCCGGCGTGCTGGCCGCGCGGTGCGTGGGCGCACGCGCTACAGCCGGCTGGTGGGGGCGGCCAGTGGCAGGCGCGCCGGCCGACGGACGCGGCAGGCGTCGCAGCTGCGCGCCGGCGCACCCTGCGCGCGGCGCCGTGCGGCCAAAGTAGGTCCTCGCGGGCCCGGTGCGAAGCGCGGTGGACATCTTCAGTGTGCTGGTCCGATTGAGGACTGTGTGCGTTGAGGATGCGCCGCCGCCCGGCGCTCGGCGCCGCGACGCCGTCTGCTGCTCGGTCGCCCCAGCGGTTCTCGCTGGTGGTTTGTATCGCAGCTGTGCGGATGTGTTGGCGCGTGCGCTGTGCTGGGAGAGTTCGCTTCGGCACCCAAGTGGGGCTTTTGTCCTTCTGTGGCGCTGGCGTTGGAGCTGCCGGTCACCGTAGGTGGCGCGTGTTGTCTCCCGCCGGCAATGCCACGACAGCACGCTCCCGGGCCTCTGTCGGCAGCGGCAAGCTCAGTTGGGAGCACGGGTGGTCGCAC
>NW_025727194.1:27500-30000 GCF_021461385.2 Schistocerca piceifrons | reverse complement strand
CGCGAAGAGCACCGCAGTTGCGGCGGTGTCCCGATCTTCCCCTCGGACCTTGAAAATCCGGGAGAGGGCCACGTGGAGGTGTCGCGCCGGTTCGTACCCATATCCGCAGCAGGTCTCCAAGGTGAAGAGCCTCTAGTCGATAGAATAATGTAGGTAAGGGAAGTCGGCAAATTGGATCCGTAACTTCGGGATAAGGATTGGCTCTGAGGATCGGGGCGTGTCGGGCTTGGTCGGGAAGTGGGTCAGCGCTAACGTGCCGGGCCTGGGCGAGGTGAGTGCCGTAGGGGTGCCGGTAAGTGCGGGCGTTTAGCGCGGGCGTGGTCTGCTCTCGCCGTTGGTCGGCCTCGTGCTGGCCGGCGGTGCAGGATGCGCGCGCCTGCGCGGCGTTCGCGCCCCGGTGCTTCAACCTGCGTGCAGGATCCGAGCTCGGTCCCGTGCCTTGGCCTCCCACGGATCTTCCTTGCTGCGAGGCCGCGTCCGCCTTAGCGTGCTCCTCCGGGGGCGCGCGGGTGCGCGGATTCTCTTCGGCCGCCATTCAACGATCAACTCAGAACTGGCACGGACTGGGGGAATCCGACTGTCTAATTAAAACAAAGCATTGCGATGGCCCTAGCGGGTGTTGACGCAATGTGATTTCTGCCCAGTGCTCTGAATGTCAACGTGAAGAAATTCAAGCAAGCGCGGGTAAACGGCGGGAGTAACTATGACTCTCTTAAGGTGGCCAAGTGGCGGCGGTGTGGCTGCATCCGGACTTGGCTTCTCGAAGTGCGGTCTTGATGTAGTCGTGCTGCTGCTGCGAGGTGCCTTCCTTGGGTTATAGTTACAGGGAGAGTGATGCGCAATACATGGGCCTAGCCCTCTTAGCCTCTCCTCTCCTGCGGTCTTCTCCCCTTCTCGTGGGCCCGCTGATTTCGCAGAGTGGAAGACCGCACCAGGGGCTTGGGGGGGTTACCAGCCCCCCCTCGCACTATCCCTTTGTTAGTTGGGGGCAGTAAGCAGAGAATAAGTGGTGGCCCTTCCGCTGAAGGCGCCACCCCAACTCCCCCAGCACCTAGCCGGCCAACCGGCCGTGCCGAAAATCTTGTAACTTTTGCAGCTATGTATACCTGTAGTGAGTGCCACCGCAGCTTTACAACCAAGAACGGTCTCGGGGTCCATCGCCGCCGCCAACATCTTGCGGCCGCCAACGCGGAGATCGTCACGGAGAGGCATCGCGCGAGGTGGACGGAGGAAGAAGTCCTGTCGCTCGCCAAGGCGGAGGCCGAACTGTTCCTTGAGAGGGACGCCCGGTTCTTCTTCGTCAATCAAGAACTCATCAGGATGTTCCCCGACCGAACGCTCGAGGCAATCAAGTGCCGACGGCGGCAAGCTGCCCACAAACAGCTTGTCCGCCAATTCATGGAGGCGCTTGAGGTCGGTCGGGGGGAAGAGCCGGCGTCCCGCCGGGGAGCAGCGAGCCCGCTGCCTGACGCGGGCGAGGCCGCTGCGCCGCCCGTCGACGCAGCCGAGGACTTCGCGGCCGACACCACCGGGCCGCCGCCGGAGGGGCCGACTGACGCCGCCATCTGGGAGCATCTGGCGGGGCTACCCGCTTCCGCCCAGCGTTTCTCTGCCCTGGATCGTGTCATAGGTCTGGGGCGGGGCACGCCGCCCGATGTCATCCTGGGCATGCTCCCGGATGCCCTTGCGTCGGTCGGGTCCAGAGGGGAGAGATCGATCACCAGGACACAGCGGCCGCGCCAACCATCGAAGCGGCCGCCTGCCGCGCCGCCGACGCAGAAGCGCAAGCGGCGCCGCTGGGAGTACGCGAGAACGCAGGATGCCTTCCGACGGTCGCGTGCACGTTGCGTGCGCGGCCTCTTGGATGGCACCCTGCTCCAGCCGCCACCTGCCATCCCTGGTCTGCTGGACTTCTGGGCGGACCTCTTCACTAAGAAGCCCATCTCCACCGCGGGCTTCATTCGTGACCGCCTCCTCCCGCACTCAGAGCCTGTCGCTCTCGAGTGCATATGGGGGCCGGTCACACATGAGGAGGTCGCCGCCGCGTTGCCGCCCAGGGGATCAGCAGCCGGGCCGGACGGCCTTACCCCAGCGGAGTTGCGGCGCCTGCCGCACGAAGTCCTGGTGAAAGTGATGAATCTCTTCCTTCTGGCCCGCGCCCTTCCGGAACGCCTGCTTCGCGCGCGGACGTCCCTTCTCCCGAAAACGGCTGCACCAACATCCCCCGCTGACTTTCGCCCCATTACGGTCTGCTCGGTGTTGGCGCGGACCTTTCACAAGGTTCTCGCGTCACGCCTGATGCGCGCATGTGCTGTGGACGAACGTCAGCGGGCATTCATCCCTCGGGATGGGATGTTGGAAAATACCTTCATCTTGGACACTGCTCTCACCGACGCAGTTCGCTCCTGCCGCTCTGTCTTTGTGGCATCGATCGACGTATCTAAGGCATTCGATTCGGTAGATCATGCTGCCCTTCGCCCCGTGCTGAAGGCGCATGGCC
>NW_025727194.1:20000-22500 GCF_021461385.2 Schistocerca piceifrons | reverse complement strand
GCACCAACACCCACACATGTCCTATACAACGGTGCACCCAACATCACAATAGTACCTCCTGTCACAGCGCACAAACAATGACATGAGTCAAAGACACAGGTCTCACACAAGCATAGAATTGGAGCGCCGCCTCTAATAAGCCAAAGGTGCATCCTGACGTGACAAATCTGATCATGTCACAAGCATTCACTTACTATAATCACTATCAACGAACCTGCCGCCCCCGCCCCCCCCCCCCCCCTACACCTTTCCGTACAACAACGTGTAACCTAACCTAACCTAACCTAACCTATGTTGTACCTTAACCTAACCTATGTTGTACCTTAACCTAACCTATGTTGTACCTTAACCTAACCTATGTTGTACCTTAACCTAACCTATGTTGTACCTTAACCTAACCTATGTTGTACCTTAACCTAACCTATGTTGTACCTTAACCTAACCTATGTTGTACCTTAACCTAACCCATGTTGTACCTTAACCTAACCCATGTTGTACCTTAACCTAACCCATGTTGTACCTTAACCTAACCCATGTTGTACCTTAACCTAACCCATGTTGTACCTTAACCTAACCCATGTTGTGCCTCAACCTAACCCATGTTGTGCCTCAACCTAACCCATGTTGTGCCTCAACCTAACCCATGTTGTGCCTTAACCTAACCCATGTTGTGCCTCAACCTAACCCATGTTGTGCCTTAACCTAACCCATGTTGTGCCTTAACCTAACCCATGTTGTGCCTTAACCTAACCCATGTTGTGCCTTAACCTAACCCATGTTGTGCCTTAACCTAACCCATGTTGTGCCTTAACCTAACCCATGTTGTGCCTTAACCTAACCCATGTTGTGCCTTAACCTAACCCATGTTGTCGCCTTAACGTAACCCACGTTGTCGCCTAAACCTGCTCTGTAATTGTTATACGACTCGTTCAATTACTGTAGTGTTGCCCACCCGCAACCCTCGCAATATAGTTCGCTACTCGCACTGCCCGCACCCCTGTGTATCGCTTCATGTTAAACACCTTGCAAGTCTTGCTCACTTTCCACATGCTCCTGCTGTACACTGTAATGTGGATGGCAGCAGGACGTACATGCCGCCCCTCCCCACGTCCCCACCTTGCCCCCTGCCTTCGCAAGCTGGTTGGTGAGAAGTTTGCATGTTCAATGCCCTTCGCATGCGACGTACTCAGGCTACGTTGTGGTGCGGCCTGTGTCAACTGTCCGCTGATGTCGTACGCGTGAACCACAATCTGTACTGCACATTCGTCCTTATGTACTGAATGATACATCGTGGCACATGTGTGACCGCACAACGACTGCGCCCAAAAACGGCGGACCATACAGTGCAAATATTGTGCACGCAGCTACGTGTCGTCTCCCTATGAGAGCTGGATTGCAGTGTGGTACGCCATAGAGACGTGTGGGAGGAACGGACGCCGTGGATGGCGATCAGCATGAGCTGTCTGTTGATGTATTCGGACCTAGTCGTCTCTCCTCACACACCGTGATGGCATGGTGCACCGCGTTCCATATCTGCGACATGCTACAGAGGCCGGTTGACAGTCGTTCGAGCAATGGACATCGCATACGTACGGGGGCCACCTTCCACGTATTGTCTAGGCGTGCACATTTTGTTGCGTGTATGTGGGCAGACGTAGTGTGGCGTGACACCTGACACAGGCATGCAATAATCGTTGAAGTTGCAAATGGCGATGGACGCCTGCGTTTTCTGGTGAAGTTACGCAAATGAACAAATGGTAACCTGTTGTGGTGCGGTTGTTCTCGCTAGGGGTGAATCGGTGATGGCGACGATAGGTTGAGGTACTAACCGGTTGTTCCAGCGATACCCACCATGCCGACGAAACTGAACGGCATCTGGGTGTGAAGCGATACGCGGCGGTGGCTGGGTGGGACCGTCCCCGGCCGGTGAGGGGGCGCCTCCCGGCGTGCTGGCCGCGCGGTGCGTGGGCGCACGCGCTACAGCCGGCTGGTGGGGGCGGCCAGTGGCAGGCGCGCCGGCCGACGGACGCGGCAGGCGTCGCAGCTGCGCGCCGGCGCACCCTGCGCGCGGCGCCGTGCGGCCAAAGTAGGTCCTCGCGGGCCCGGTGCGAAGCGCGGTGGACATCTTCAGTGTGCTGGTCCGATTGAGGACTGTGTGCGTTGAGGATGCGCCGCCGCCCGGCGCTCGGCGCCGCGACGCCGTCTGCTGCTCGGTCGCCCCAGCGGTTCTCGCTGGTGGTTTGTATCGCAGCTGTGCGGATGTGTTGGCGCGTGCGCTGTGCTGGGAGAGTTCGCTTCGGCACCCAAGTGGGGCTTTTGTCCTTCTGTGGCGCTGGCGTTGGAGCTGCCGGTCACCGTAGGTGGCGCGTGTTGTCTCCCGCCGGCAATGCCACGACAGCACGCTCCCGGGCCTCTGTCGGCAGCGGCAAGCTCAGTTGGGAGCACGGGTGGTCGCACCGAAAGCGTCTACTCGCCTAACTCCGGGCGATTGCGCCTCTCT
>NW_025727194.1:7500-10000 GCF_021461385.2 Schistocerca piceifrons | reverse complement strand
CAAAAACGGCGGACCATACAGTGCAAATATTGTGCACGCAGCTACGTGTCGTCTCCCTATGAGAGCTGGATTGCAGTGTGGTACGCCATAGAGACGTGTGGGAGGAACGGACGCCGTGGATGGCGATCAGCATGAGCTGTCTGTTGATGTATTCGGACCTAGTCGTCTCTCCTCACACACCGTGATGGCATGGTGCACCGCGTTCCATATCTGCGACATGCTACAGAGGCCGGTTGACAGTCGTTCGAGCAATGGACATCGCATACGTACGGGGGCCACCTTCCACGTATTGTCTAGGCGTGCACATTTTGTTGCGTGTATGTGGGCAGACGTAGTGTGGCGTGACACCTGACACAGGCATGCAATAATCGTTGAAGTTGCAAATGGCGATGGACGCCTGCGTTTTCTGGTGAAGTTACGCAAATGAACAAATGGTAACCTGTTGTGGTGCGGTTGTTCTCGCTAGGGGTGAATCGGTGATGGCGACGATAGGTTGAGGTACTAACCGGTTGTTCCAGCGATACCCACCATGCCGACGAAACTGAACGGCATCTGGGTGTGAAGCGATACGCGGCGGTGGCTGGGTGGGACCGTCCCCGGCCGGTGAGGGGGCGCCTCCCGGCGTGCTGGCCGCGCGGTGCGTGGGCGCACGCGCTACAGCCGGCTGGTGGGGGCGGCCAGTGGCAGGCGCGCCGGCCGACGGACGCGGCAGGCGTCGCAGCTGCGCGCCGGCGCACCCTGCGCGCGGCGCCGTGCGGCCAAAGTAGGTCCTCGCGGGCCCGGTGCGAAGCGCGGTGGACATCTTCAGTGTGCTGGTCCGATTGAGGACTGTGTGCGTTGAGGATGCGCCGCCGCCCGGCGCTCGGCGCCGCGACGCCGTCTGCTGCTCGGTCGCCCCAGCGGTTCTCGCTGGTGGTTTGTATCGCAGCTGTGCGGATGTGTTGGCGCGTGCGCTGTGCTGGGAGAGTTCGCTTCGGCACCCAAGTGGGGCTTTTGTCCTTCTGTGGCGCTGGCGTTGGAGCTGCCGGTCACCGTAGGTGGCGCGTGTTGTCTCCCGCCGGCAATGCCACGACAGCACGCTCCCGGGCCTCTGTCGGCAGCGGCAAGCTCAGTTGGGAGCACGGGTGGTCGCACCGAAAGCGTCTACTCGCCTAACTCCGGGCGATTGCGCCTCTCTCGAACCCGACCAAGTACTTGGGACGGCGCTGCGCGCCGCCGGGACCTGAGAGGGTTTCGAGGTGTATTGTGCAGGGGAGCTCAGCCTCCTCCTGTTTGCAGAATGATTGAGCGGACGCTTGCGTGTTCGCGCGGGCCCCCGGGACACACTCCCGGGCGGCCGGCTGCTCAGCTCTAGTTGACGCAGCTCCCTGGTTGATCCTGCCAGTAGTCATATGCTTGTCTCAAAGATTAAGCCATGCATGTCTCAGTACAAGCCGCATTAAGGTGAAACCGCGAATGGCTCATTAAATCAGTTATGGTTCCTTAGATCGTACCCACGTTACTTGGATAACTGTGGTAATTCTAGAGCTAATACATGCAAACAGAGTCCCGACCAGAGATGGAAGGGACGCTTTTATTAGATCAAAACCAATCGGTCGGCTCGTCCGGTCCGTTTGCCTTGGTGACTCTGAATAACTTTGGGCTGATCGCACGGTCCTCGTACCGGCGACGCATCTTTCAAATGTCTGCCTTATCAACTGTCGATGGTAGGTTCTGCGCCTACCATGGTTGTAACGGGTAACGGGGAATCAGGGTTCGATTCCGGAGAGGGAGCCTGAGAAACGGCTACCACATCCAAGGAAGGCAGCAGGCGCGCAAATTACCCACTCCCGGCACGGGGAGGTAGTGACGAAAAATAACGATACGGGACTCATCCGAGGCCCCGTAATCGGAATGAGTACACTTTAAATCCTTTAACGAGTATCTATTGGAGGGCAAGTCTGGTGCCAGCAGCCGCGGTAATTCCAGCTCCAATAGCGTATATTAAAGTTGTTGCGGTTAAAAAGCTCGTAGTTGGATTTGTGTCCCACGCTGTTGGTTCACCGCCCGTCGGTGTTTAACTGGCATGTATCGTGGGACGTCCTGCCGGTGGGGCGAGCTGAAGGCGTGCGACCGCCTCGTGCGTGCTCGTGCGTCCCGAGGCGGACCCCGTTGAAATCCTACCAGGGTGCTCTTTATTGAGTGTCTCGGTGGGCCGGCACGTTTACTTTGAACAAATTAGAGTGCTTAAAGCAGGCAAGCCCGCCTGAATACTGTGTGCATGGAATAATGGAATAGGACCTCGGTTCTATTTTGTTGGTTTTCGGAACCCGAGGTAATGATTAATAGGGACAGGCGGGGGCATTCGTATTGCGACGTTAGAGGTGAAATTCTTGGATCGTCGCAAGACGAACAGAAGCGAAAGCATTTGCCAAGTATGTTTTCATTAATCAAGAACGAAAGTTAGAGGTTCGAAGGCGATCAGATACCGCCCTAGTTCTAACCATAAACGATGCCAGCC
>NW_025727193.1:42500-45000 GCF_021461385.2 Schistocerca piceifrons | reverse complement strand
GTTGTGCCTTAACGTAACCCATGTTGTGCCTTAACGTAACCCACGTTGTCCGCTAACGTAACCCACGTTGTCCGCTAACGTAACCCACGTTGTCGCCTAAACCTGCTCTGTAATTGTTATACGACTCGTTCAATTAGTGTAGTGTTGCCCACCCGCAACCCTCGCAATATAGTTCGCTACTCGCACTGCCCGCTCCCCTGTGTATCGCTTCATGTTAAACACCTTGCAAGTCTTGCTGACTTTCCACATGCTCCTGCTGTACACTGTAATGTGGATGGCAGCAGGACGTACATGCCGCCCCCCCCCCCCCCCACCCCTCCCCACGTCCCCACGTCCCCACCTTGCCCCCTGCCTTCGCAAGCTGGTTGGTGACAAGTTTGCATGTTCAATGCCCTTCGCATGCGACGTACGCAGGCTACGTTGTGGTGCGGCCTGTGTCAACTGTCCGCTGATGTCGTACGCGTGAACCACAATCTGTACTGCACATTCGTCCTTATGTACTGAATGATACATCGTGGCACATGTGTGACCGTACAACGACTGCGCCCAAAAACGGCGGACCATACAGTGCAAATATTGTGCACGCAGCTACGTGTCGTCTCCCTATGAGAGCTGGATTGCAGTGTGGTACGCCATAGAGACGTGTGGGAGGAACGGACGCCGTGGATGGCGATCAGCATGAGCTGTGTGTTGATGTATTCGGACCTAGTCGTCTCTCCTCAAACACCGTGATAGCATGGTGCACCGCGTTCCATATCTGCGACATGCTACAGAGGCCGGTTGACAGTCGTTCGAGCAATGGACATCGCATACGTACGGGGGCCACCTTCCACGTATTGTCTAGGCGTGCACATTTTGTTGCGTGTATGTGGGCAGACGTAGTGTGGCGTGACACCTGACACAGGCATGCAATAATCGTTGAAGTTGCTAATGGCGATGGACGCCTACGTTTTCTGGTGAAGTTACGCAAATGAAGAAATGGTAACCCGTTGTGGTGCGGTTGTTCTCGCTAGGGGTGAATCGGTGATGGCGACGATAGGTTGAGGTACTAACCGGTTGTTCCAGCGATACCCACCATGCCGATGAAACTGAACGGCATCTGGGTGTGAAGCGATACGCGGTGGTGGCTGGGTGGGACCGTCCCCGGCCGGTGAGGGGGCGCCTCCCGGCGTGCTGGCCGCGCGGTGCGTGGGCGCACGCGCTACAGCCGGCTGGTGGGGGCGGCCAGTGGCAGGCGCGCCGGCCGACGGACGCGGCAGGCGTCGCAGCTGCGCGCCGGCGCACCCTGCGCGCGGCGCCGTGCGGCCAAAGTAGGTCCTCGCGGGCCCGGTGCGAAGCGCGGTGGACATCTTCAGTGTGCTGGTCCGATTGAGGACTGTGTGCGTTGAGGATGCGCCGCCGCCCGGCGCTCGGCGCCGCGACGCCGTCTGCTGCTCGGTCGCCCCAGCGGTTCTCGCTGGTGGTTTGTATCGCAGCTGTGCGGATGTGTTGGCGCGTGCGCTGTGCTGGGAGAGTTCGCTTCGGCACCCAAGTGGGGCTTTTGTCCTTCTGTGGCGCTGGCGTTGGAGCTGCCGGTCACCGTAGGTGGCGCGTGTTGTCTCCCGCCGGCAATGCCACGACAGCACGCTCCCGGGCCTCTGTCGGCAGCGGCAAGCTCAGTTGGGAGCACGGGTGGTCGCACCGAAAGCGTCTACTCGCCTAACTCCGGGCGATTGCGCCTCTCTCGAACCCGACCAAGTACTTGGGACGGCGCTGCGCGCCGCCGGGACCTGAGAGGGTTTCGAGGTGTATTGTGCAGGGGAGCTCAGCCTCCTCCTGTTTGCAGAATGATTGAGCGGACGCTTGCGTGTTCGCGCGGGCCCCCGGGACACACTCCCGGGCGGCCGGCTGCTCAGCTCTAGTTGGCGCAGCTCCCTGGTTGATCCTGCCAGTAGTCATATGCTTGTCTCAAAGATTAAGCCATGCATGTCTCAGTACAAGCCGCATTAAGGTGAAACCGCGAATGGCTCATTAAATCAGTTATGGTTCCTTAGATCGTACCCACGTTACTTGGATAACTGTGGTAATTCTAGAGCTAATACATGCAAACAGAGTCCCGACCAGAGATGGAAGGGACGCTTTTATTAGATCAAAACCAATCGGTCGGCTCGTCCGGTCCGTTTGCCTTGGTGACTCTGAATAACTTTGGGCTGATCGCACGGTCCTCGTACCGGCGACGCATCTTTCAAATGTCTGCCTTATCAACTGTCGATGGTAGGTTCTGCGCCTACCATGGTTGTAACGGGTAACGGGGAATCAGGGTTCGATTCCGGAGAGGGAGCCTGAGAAACGGCTACCACATCCAAGGAAGGCAGCAGGCGCGCAAATTACCCACTCCCGGCACGGGGAGGTAGTGACGAAAAATAACGATACGGGACTCATCCGAGGCCCCGTAATCGGAATGAGTACACTTTAAATCCTTTAACGAGTATCTATTGGAGGGCAAGTCTGGTGCCAGCAG
>NW_025727193.1:30000-35000 GCF_021461385.2 Schistocerca piceifrons | reverse complement strand
CAAATATATTACGCGGAAGAGCTATAACAGACCGAGCCCCACTGCATGGGGAGAGTCTTTGTCACTAATGTACACAGATGGAACATTTTGGACTGGAACCAGATTACCCGTACACACGGCGCTGATTAGTAATCAATGCAGAGCCATCAAACTACAGCAAATATACACAACTGTCCGTATACATGCTGAAAGAGTCTGCCCACAATGGGAACCACACGTCAGCCAGACACTCTGATCACGCACCACTCTCTGCTTCTAACGGGCGCACATACAATATGTAAGCACCAGCATGGAACAACATCCAGTGCATCTTCTCCGCCACATTACACAATCCACACTATCACAACCAGACCAGGAGGTCCATGCGGAAAATACAATATCCCAGCCTTTCGACATCCACCATTGCGCAGACCAGGCACCAACACCCACACATGTCCTATACAACGGTGCACCCAACATCACAATAGTACCTCCTGTCACAGCGCACAAACAATGACATGAGTCAAAGACACAGGTCTCACACAAGCATAGAATTGGAGCGCCGCCTCTAATAAGCCAAAGGTGCATCCTGACGTGACAAATCTGATCATGTCACAAGCATTCACTTACTATAATCACTATCAAGGAACCTGCCGCCCCCGCCCCCCCCCCCTACACCTTTCCTTACAACAACGTGTAACCTAACCTAACCTAACCTATGTTGTACCTTAACCTAACCTATGTTGTACCTTAACCTAACCTATGTTGTACCTTAACCTAACCTATGTTGTACCTTAACCTAACCTATGTTGTACCTTAACCTAACCTATGTTGTACCTTAACCTAACCTATGTTGTACCTTAACCTAACCTATGTTGTACCTTAACCTAACCTATGTTGTACCTTAACCTAACCTATGTTGTACCTTAACCTAACCTATGTTGTACCTTAACCTAACCCATGTTGTACCTTAACCTAACCCATGTTGTACCTTAACCTAACCCATGTTGTACCTTAACCTAACCCATGTTGTACCTTAACCTAACCCATGTTGTACCTTAACCTAACCCATGTTGTACCTTAACCTAACCCATGTTGTACCTTAACCTAACCCATGTTGTACCTTAACCTAACCCATGTTGTACCTTAACCTAACCCATGTTGTGCCTTAACCTAACCCATGTTGTGCCTTAACCTAACCCATGTTGTGCCTTAACCTAACCCATGTTGTGCCTTAACCTAACCCATGTTGTGCCCTAACCTAACCCATGTTGTGCCCTAACCTAACCCATGTTGTGCCCTAACCTAACCCATGTTGTGCCCTAACCTAACCCATGTTGTCCCCTAACCTAACCCATGTTGTCCCCTAACCTAACCCATGTTGTCCCCTAACCTAACCCATGTTGTGCCCTAACGTAACCCATGTTGTGCCTTAACGTAACCCATGTTGTGCCTTAACGTAACCCATGTTGTGCCTTAACGTAACCCACGTTGTCCGCTAACGTAACCCACGTTGTCCGCTAACGTAACCCACGTTGTCGCCTAAACCTGCTCTGTAATTGTTATACGACTCGTTCAATTAGTGTAGTGTTGCCCACCCGCAACCCTCGCAATATAGTTCGCTACTCGCACTGCCCGCTCCCCTGTGTATCGCTTCATGTTAAACACCTTGCAAGTCTTGCTGACTTTCCACATGCTCCTGCTGTACACTGTAATGTGGATGGCAGCAGGACGTACATGCCGCCCCCCCCCCCCCCCACCCCTCCCCACGTCCCCACGTCCCCACCTTGCCCCCTGCCTTCGCAAGCTGGTTGGTGACAAGTTTGCATGTTCAATGCCCTTCGCATGCGACGTACGCAGGCTACGTTGTGGTGCGGCCTGTGTCAACTGTCCGCTGATGTCGTACGCGTGAACCACAATCTGTACTGCACATTCGTCCTTATGTACTGAATGATACATCGTGGCACATGTGTGACCGTACAACGACTGCGCCCAAAAACGGCGGACCATACAGTGCAAATATTGTGCACGCAGCTACGTGTCGTCTCCCTATGAGAGCTGGATTGCAGTGTGGTACGCCATAGAGACGTGTGGGAGGAACGGACGCCGTGGATGGCGATCAGCATGAGCTGTGTGTTGATGTATTCGGACCTAGTCGTCTCTCCTCAAACACCGTGATAGCATGGTGCACCGCGTTCCATATCTGCGACATGCTACAGAGGCCGGTTGACAGTCGTTCGAGCAATGGACATCGCATACGTACGGGGGCCACCTTCCACGTATTGTCTAGGCGTGCACATTTTGTTGCGTGTATGTGGGCAGACGTAGTGTGGCGTGACACCTGACACAGGCATGCAATAATCGTTGAAGTTGCTAATGGCGATGGACGCCTACGTTTTCTGGTGAAGTTACGCAAATGAAGAAATGGTAACCCGTTGTGGTGCGGTTGTTCTCGCTAGGGGTGAATCGGTGATGGCGACGATAGGTTGAGGTACTAACCGGTTGTTCCAGCGATACCCACCATGCCGATGAAACTGAACGGCATCTGGGTGTGAAGCGATACGCGGTGGTGGCTGGGTGGGACCGTCCCCGGCCGGTGAGGGGGCGCCTCCCGGCGTGCTGGCCGCGCGGTGCGTGGGCGCACGCGCTACAGCCGGCTGGTGGGGGCGGCCAGTGGCAGGCGCGCCGGCCGACGGACGCGGCAGGCGTCGCAGCTGCGCGCCGGCGCACCCTGCGCGCGGCGCCGTGCGGCCAAAGTAGGTCCTCGCGGGCCCGGTGCGAAGCGCGGTGGACATCTTCAGTGTGCTGGTCCGATTGAGGACTGTGTGCGTTGAGGATGCGCCGCCGCCCGGCGCTCGGCGCCGCGACGCCGTCTGCTGCTCGGTCGCCCCAGCGGTTCTCGCTGGTGGTTTGTATCGCAGCTGTGCGGATGTGTTGGCGCGTGCGCTGTGCTGGGAGAGTTCGCTTCGGCACCCAAGTGGGGCTTTTGTCCTTCTGTGGCGCTGGCGTTGGAGCTGCCGGTCACCGTAGGTGGCGCGTGTTGTCTCCCGCCGGCAATGCCACGACAGCACGCTCCCGGGCCTCTGTCGGCAGCGGCAAGCTCAGTTGGGAGCACGGGTGGTCGCACCGAAAGCGTCTACTCGCCTAACTCCGGGCGATTGCGCCTCTCTCGAACCCGACCAAGTACTTGGGACGGCGCTGCGCGCCGCCGGGACCTGAGAGGGTTTCGAGGTGTATTGTGCAGGGGAGCTCAGCCTCCTCCTGTTTGCAGAATGATTGAGCGGACGCTTGCGTGTTCGCGCGGGCCCCCGGGACACACTCCCGGGCGGCCGGCTGCTCAGCTCTAGTTGGCGCAGCTCCCTGGTTGATCCTGCCAGTAGTCATATGCTTGTCTCAAAGATTAAGCCATGCATGTCTCAGTACAAGCCGCATTAAGGTGAAACCGCGAATGGCTCATTAAATCAGTTATGGTTCCTTAGATCGTACCCACGTTACTTGGATAACTGTGGTAATTCTAGAGCTAATACATGCAAACAGAGTCCCGACCAGAGATGGAAGGGACGCTTTTATTAGATCAAAACCAATCGGTCGGCTCGTCCGGTCCGTTTGCCTTGGTGACTCTGAATAACTTTGGGCTGATCGCACGGTCCTCGTACCGGCGACGCATCTTTCAAATGTCTGCCTTATCAACTGTCGATGGTAGGTTCTGCGCCTACCATGGTTGTAACGGGTAACGGGGAATCAGGGTTCGATTCCGGAGAGGGAGCCTGAGAAACGGCTACCACATCCAAGGAAGGCAGCAGGCGCGCAAATTACCCACTCCCGGCACGGGGAGGTAGTGACGAAAAATAACGATACGGGACTCATCCGAGGCCCCGTAATCGGAATGAGTACACTTTAAATCCTTTAACGAGTATCTATTGGAGGGCAAGTCTGGTGCCAGCAGCCGCGGTAATTCCAGCTCCAATAGCGTATATTAAAGTTGTTGCGGTTAAAAAGCTCGTAGTTGGATTTGTGTCCCACGCTGTTGGTTCACCGCCCGTCGGTGTTTAACTGGCATGTATCGTGGGACGTCCTGCCGGTGGGGCGAGCCGAAGGCGTGCGACCGCCTCGTGCGTGCTCGTGCGTCCCGAGGCGGACCCCGTTGAAATCCTACCAGGGTGCTCTTTATTGAGTGTCTCGGTGGGCCGGCACGTTTACTTTGAACAAATTAGAGTGCTTAAAGCAGGCAAGCCCGCCTGAATACTGTGTGCATGGAATAATGGAATAGGACCTCGGTTCTATTTTGTTGGTTTTCGGAACCCGAGGTAATGATTAATAGGGACAGGCGGGGGCATTCGTATTGCGACGTTAGAGGTGAAATTCTTGGATCGTCGCAAGACGAACAGAAGCGAAAGCATTTGCCAAGTATGTTTTCATTAATCAAGAACGAAAGTTAGAGGTTCGAAGGCGATCAGATACCGCCCTAGTTCTAACCATAAACGATGCCAGCCAGCGATCCGCCGCAGTTCCTCCGATGACTCGGCGGGCAGCCTCCGGGAAACCAAAGCTTTTGGGTTCCGGGGGAAGTATGGTTGCAAAGCTGAAACTTAAAGGAATTGACGGAAGGGCACCACCAGGAGTGGAGCCTGCGGCTTAATTTGACTCAACACGGGAAACCTCACCAGGCCCGGACACCGGAAGGATTGACAGATTGATAGCTCTTTCTTGATTCGGTGGGTGGTGGTGCATGGCCGTTCTTAGTTGGTGGAGCGATTTGTCTGGTTAATTCCGATAACGAACGAGACTCTAGCCTGCTAACTAGTCGCGTGACATCCTTCGTGCTGTCAGCGATTACTTTTCTTCTTAGAGGGACAGGCGGCTTCTAGCCGCACGAGATTGAGCAATAACAGGTCTGTGATGCCCTTAGATGTTCTGGGCCGCACGCGCGCTACACTGAAGGAATCAGCGTGTCTTCCTAGGCCGAAAGGTCGGGGTAACCCGCTGAACCTCCTTCGTGCTAGGGATTGGGGCTTGCAATT
>NW_025727193.1:20000-22500 GCF_021461385.2 Schistocerca piceifrons | reverse complement strand
GTACCTTAACCTAACCCATGTTGTACCTTAACCTAACCCATGTTGTACCTTAACCTAACCCATGTTGTGCCTTAACCTAACCCATGTTGTGCCTTAACCTAACCCATGTTGTGCCTTAACCTAACCCATGTTGTGCCTTAACCTAACCCATGTTGTGCCCTAACCTAACCCATGTTGTGCCCTAACCTAACCCATGTTGTGCCCTAACCTAACCCATGTTGTGCCCTAACCTAACCCATGTTGTCCCCTAACCTAACCCATGTTGTCCCCTAACCTAACCCATGTTGTCCCCTAACCTAACCCATGTTGTGCCCTAACGTAACCCATGTTGTGCCTTAACGTAACCCATGTTGTGCCTTAACGTAACCCATGTTGTGCCTTAACGTAACCCACGTTGTCCGCTAACGTAACCCACGTTGTCCGCTAACGTAACCCACGTTGTCGCCTAAACCTGCTCTGTAATTGTTATACGACTCGTTCAATTAGTGTAGTGTTGCCCACCCGCAACCCTCGCAATATAGTTCGCTACTCGCACTGCCCGCTCCCCTGTGTATCGCTTCATGTTAAACACCTTGCAAGTCTTGCTGACTTTCCACATGCTCCTGCTGTACACTGTAATGTGGATGGCAGCAGGACGTACATGCCGCCCCCCCCCCCCCCACCCCTCCCCACGTCCCCACGTCCCCACCTTGCCCCCTGCCTTCGCAAGCTGGTTGGTGACAAGTTTGCATGTTCAATGCCCTTCGCATGCGACGTACGCAGGCTACGTTGTGGTGCGGCCTGTGTCAACTGTCCGCTGATGTCGTACGCGTGAACCACAATCTGTACTGCACATTCGTCCTTATGTACTGAATGATACATCGTGGCACATGTGTGACCGTACAACGACTGCGCCCAAAAACGGCGGACCATACAGTGCAAATATTGTGCACGCAGCTACGTGTCGTCTCCCTATGAGAGCTGGATTGCAGTGTGGTACGCCATAGAGACGTGTGGGAGGAACGGACGCCGTGGATGGCGATCAGCATGAGCTGTGTGTTGATGTATTCGGACCTAGTCGTCTCTCCTCAAACACCGTGATAGCATGGTGCACCGCGTTCCATATCTGCGACATGCTACAGAGGCCGGTTGACAGTCGTTCGAGCAATGGACATCGCATACGTACGGGGGCCACCTTCCACGTATTGTCTAGGCGTGCACATTTTGTTGCGTGTATGTGGGCAGACGTAGTGTGGCGTGACACCTGACACAGGCATGCAATAATCGTTGAAGTTGCTAATGGCGATGGACGCCTACGTTTTCTGGTGAAGTTACGCAAATGAAGAAATGGTAACCCGTTGTGGTGCGGTTGTTCTCGCTAGGGGTGAATCGGTGATGGCGACGATAGGTTGAGGTACTAACCGGTTGTTCCAGCGATACCCACCATGCCGATGAAACTGAACGGCATCTGGGTGTGAAGCGATACGCGGTGGTGGCTGGGTGGGACCGTCCCCGGCCGGTGAGGGGGCGCCTCCCGGCGTGCTGGCCGCGCGGTGCGTGGGCGCACGCGCTACAGCCGGCTGGTGGGGGCGGCCAGTGGCAGGCGCGCCGGCCGACGGACGCGGCAGGCGTCGCAGCTGCGCGCCGGCGCACCCTGCGCGCGGCGCCGTGCGGCCAAAGTAGGTCCTCGCGGGCCCGGTGCGAAGCGCGGTGGACATCTTCGGTGTGCTGGTCCGATTGAGGACTGTGTGCGTTGAGGATGCGCCGCCGCCCGGCGCTCGGCGCCGCGACGCCGTCTGCTGCTCGGTCGCCCCAGCGGTTCTCGCTGGTGGTTTGTATCGCAGCTGTGCGGATGTGTTGGCGCGTGCGCTGTGCTGGGAGAGTTCGCTTCGGCACCCAAGTGGGGCTTTTGTCCTTCTGTGGCGCTGGCGTTGGAGCTGCCGGTCACCGTAGGTGGCGCGTGTTGTCTCCCGCCGGCAATGCCACGACAGCACGCTCCCGGGCCTCTGTCGGCAGCGGCAAGCTCAGTTGGGAGCACGGGTGGTCGCACCGAAAGCGTCTACTCGCCTAACTCCGGGCGATTGCGCCTCTCTCGAACCCGACCAAGTACTTGGGACGGCGCTGCGCGCCGCCGGGACCTGAGAGGGTTTCGAGGTGTATTGTGCAGGGGAGCTCAGCCTCCTCCTGTTTGCAGAATGATTGAGCGGACGCTTGCGTGTTCGCGCGGGCCCCCGGGACACACTCCCGGGCGGCCGGCTGCTCAGCTCTAGTTGGCGCAGCTCCCTGGTTGATCCTGCCAGTAGTCATATGCTTGTCTCAAAGATTAAGCCATGCATGTCTCAGTACAAGCCGCATTAAGGTGAAACCGCGAATGGCTCATTAAATCAGTTATGGTTCCTTAGATCGTACCCACGTTACTTGGATAACTGTGGTAATTCTAGAGCTAATACATGCAAACAGAGTCCCGACCAGAGATGGAAGGGACGCTTTTATTAGATCAAAACCAATCGGTCGGCTCGTC
>NW_025727193.1:7500-12500 GCF_021461385.2 Schistocerca piceifrons | reverse complement strand
AGCACCCAATCTCCAGTGGCTCTGCCGCACGAAGCCGTGGACCGGCAATGACTCCACCCGCACCCGTTCGTGCACCACCCCAACCGCCAAACTCGCACCTCCAGCGGATGAACGGCGGAAGTTTCCCGCACTCGTAAAGTGCAATCCACCCCTATAACTTGCGTTTCATGAAGAGTTATTTCCAATATGCGACATTCCCGCTGTCCCTATACATGAGCCGCGACCTGTACCACTTACGAGCGAGAGACGCGATCGCGTTGCTCACTGTACGGCGTCCGATACCGAGCCATCAGCATGTCGGTCCCCATGCGCGTTGCACTCGCACTCGCAGTCGCAAAAACGTGGGGCAAATATATTACGCGGAAGAGCTATAACAGACCGAGCCCCACTGCATGGGGAGAGTCTTTGTCACTAATGTACACAGATGGAACATTTTGGACTGGAACCAGATTACCCGTACACACGGCGCTGATTAGTAATCAATGCAGAGCCATCAAACTACAGCAAATATACACAACTGTCCGTATACATGCTGAAAGAGTCTGCCCACAATGGGAACCACACGTCAGCCAGACACTCTGATCACGCACCACTCTCTGCTTCTAACGGGCGCACATACAATATGTAAGCACCAGCATGGAACAACATCCAGTGCATCTTCTCCGCCACATTACACAATCCACACTATCACAACCAGACCAGGAGGTCCATGCGGAAAATACAATATCCCAGCCTTTCGACATCCACCATTGCGCAGACCAGGCACCAACACCCACACATGTCCTATACAACGGTGCACCCAACATCACAATAGTACCTCCTGTCACAGCGCACAAACAATGACATGAGTCAAAGACACAGGTCTCACA
This sequence comes from Schistocerca piceifrons, assembly GCF_021461385.2. NCBI lineage: Eukaryota > Metazoa > Arthropoda > Insecta > Orthoptera > Acrididae > Schistocerca > Schistocerca piceifrons. The sequence goes on along the minus strand of NW_025727193.1, from coordinate 11,631 downwards.
CAAGCATAGAATTGGAGCGCCGCCTCTAATAAGCCAAAGGTGCATCCTGACGTGACAAATCTGATCATGTCACAAGCATTCACTTACTATAATCACTATCAAGGAACCTGCCGCCCCCGCCCCCCCCCCCTACACCTTTCCTTACAACAACGTGTAACCTAACCTAACCTAACCTATGTTGTACCTTAACCTAACCTATGTTGTACCTTAACCTAACCTATGTTGTACCTTAACCTAACCTATGTTGTACCTTAACCTAACCTATGTTGTACCTTAACCTAACCTATGTTGTACCTTAACCTAACCTATGTTGTACCTTAACCTAACCTATGTTGTACCTTAACCTAACCTATGTTGTACCTTAACCTAACCTATGTTGTACCTTAACCTAACCTATGTTGTACCTTAACCTAACCCATGTTGTACCTTAACCTAACCCATGTTGTACCTTAACCTAACCCATGTTGTACCTTAACCTAACCCATGTTGTACCTTAACCTAACCCATGTTGTACCTTAACCTAACCCATGTTGTACCTTAACCTAACCCATGTTGTACCTTAACCTAACCCATGTTGTACCTTAACCTAACCCATGTTGTACCTTAACCTAACCCATGTTGTGCCTTAACCTAACCCATGTTGTGCCTTAACCTAACCCATGTTGTGCCTTAACCTAACCCATGTTGTGCCTTAACCTAACCCATGTTGTGCCCTAACCTAACCCATGTTGTGCCCTAACCTAACCCATGTTGTGCCCTAACCTAACCCATGTTGTGCCCTAACCTAACCCATGTTGTCCCCTAACCTAACCCATGTTGTCCCCTAACCTAACCCATGTTGTCCCCTAACCTAACCCATGTTGTGCCCTAACGTAACCCATGTTGTGCCTTAACGTAACCCATGTTGTGCCTTAACGTAACCCATGTTGTGCCTTAACGTAACCCACGTTGTCCGCTAACGTAACCCACGTTGTCCGCTAACGTAACCCACGTTGTCGCCTAAACCTGCTCTGTAATTGTTATACGACTCGTTCAATTAGTGTAGTGTTGCCCACCCGCAACCCTCGCAATATAGTTCGCTACTCGCACTGCCCGCTCCCCTGTGTATCGCTTCATGTTAAACACCTTGCAAGTCTTGCTGACTTTCCACATGCTCCTGCTGTACACTGTAATGTGGATGGCAGCAGGACGTACATGCCGCCCCCCCCCCCCCCCACCCCTCCCCACGTCCCCACGTCCCCACCTTGCCCCCTGCCTTCGCAAGCTGGTTGGTGACAAGTTTGCATGTTCAATGCCCTTCGCATGCGACGTACGCAGGCTACGTTGTGGTGCGGCCTGTGTCAACTGTCCGCTGATGTCGTACGCGTGAACCACAATCTGTACTGCACATTCGTCCTTATGTACTGAATGATACATCGTGGCACATGTGTGACCGTACAACGACTGCGCCCAAAAACGGCGGACCATACAGTGCAAATATTGTGCACGCAGCTACGTGTCGTCTCCCTATGAGAGCTGGATTGCAGTGTGGTACGCCATAGAGACGTGTGGGAGGAACGGACGCCGTGGATGGCGATCAGCATGAGCTGTGTGTTGATGTATTCGGACCTAGTCGTCTCTCCTCAAACACCGTGATAGCATGGTGCACCGCGTTCCATATCTGCGACATGCTACAGAGGCCGGTTGACAGTCGTTCGAGCAATGGACATCGCATACGTACGGGGGCCACCTTCCACGTATTGTCTAGGCGTGCACATTTTGTTGCGTGTATGTGGGCAGACGTAGTGTGGCGTGACACCTGACACAGGCATGCAATAATCGTTGAAGTTGCTAATGGCGATGGACGCCTACGTTTTCTGGTGAAGTTACGCAAATGAAGAAATGGTAACCCGTTGTGGTGCGGTTGTTCTCGCTAGGGGTGAATCGGTGATGGCGACGATAGGTTGAGGTACTAACCGGTTGTTCCAGCGATACCCACCATGCCGATGAAACTGAACGGCATCTGGGTGTGAAGCGATACGCGGTGGTGGCTGGGTGGGACCGTCCCCGGCCGGTGAGGGGGCGCCTCCCGGCGTGCTGGCCGCGCGGTGCGTGGGCGCACGCGCTACAGCCGGCTGGTGGGGGCGGCCAGTGGCAGGCGCGCCGGCCGACGGACGCGGCAGGCGTCGCAGCTGCGCGCCGGCGCACCCTGCGCGCGGCGCCGTGCGGCCAAAGTAGGTCCTCGCGGGCCCGGTGCGAAGCGCGGTGGACATCTTCAGTGTGCTGGTCCGATTGAGGACTGTGTGCGTTGAGGATGCGCCGCCGCCCGGCGCTCGGCGCCGCGACGCCGTCTGCTGCTCGGTCGCCCCAGCGGTTCTCGCTGGTGGTTTGTATCGCAGCTGTGCGGATGTGTTGGCGCGTGCGCTGTGCTGGGAGAGTTCGCTTCGGCACCCAAGTGGGGCTTTTGTCCTTCTGTGGCGCTGGCGTTGGAGCTGCCGGTCACCGTAGGTGGCGCGTGTTGTCTCCCGCCGGCAATGCCACGACAGCACGCTCCCGGGCCTCTGTCGGCAGCGGCAAGCTCAGTTGGGAGCACGGGTGGTCGCACCGAAAGCGTCTACTCGCCTAACTCCGGGCGATTGCGCCTCTCTCGAACCCGACCAAGTACTTGGGACGGCGCTGCGCGCCGCCGGGACCTGAGAGGGTTTCGAGGTGTATTGTGCAGGGGAGCTCAGCCTCCTCCTGTTTGCAGAATGATTGAGCGGACGCTTGCGTGTTCGCGCGGGCCCCCGGGACACACTCCCGGGCGGCCGGCTGCTCAGCTCTAGTTGGCGCAGCTCCCTGGTTGATCCTGCCAGTAGTCATATGCTTGTCTCAAAGATTAAGCCATGCATGTCTCAGTACAAGCCGCATTAAGGTGAAACCGCGAATGGCTCATTAAATCAGTTATGGTTCCTTAGATCGTACCCACGTTACTTGGATAACTGTGGTAATTCTAGAGCTAATACATGCAAACAGAGTCCCGACCAGAGATGGAAGGGACGCTTTTATTAGATCAAAACCAATCGGTCGGCTCGTCCGGTCCGTTTGCCTTGGTGACTCTGAATAACTTTGGGCTGATCGCACGGTCCTCGTACCGGCGACGCATCTTTCAAATGTCTGCCTTATCAACTGTCGATGGTAGGTTCTGCGCCTACCATGGTTGTAACGGGTAACGGGGAATCAGGGTTCGATTCCGGAGAGGGAGCCTGAGAAACGGCTACCACATCCAAGGAAGGCAGCAGGCGCGCAAATTACCCACTCCCGGCACGGGGAGGTAGTGACGAAAAATAACGATACGGGACTCATCCGAGGCCCCGTAATCGGAATGAGTACACTTTAAATCCTTTAACGAGTATCTATTGGAGGGCAAGTCTGGTGCCAGCAGCCGCGGTAATTCCAGCTCCAATAGCGTATATTAAAGTTGTTGCGGTTAAAAAGCTCGTAGTTGGATTTGTGTCCCACGCTGTTGGTTCACCGCCCGTCGGTGTTTAACTGGCATGTATCGTGGGACGTCCTGCCGGTGGGGCGAGCCGAAGGCGTGCGACCGCCTCGTGCGTGCTCGTGCGTCCCGAGGCGGACCCCGTTGAAATCCTACCAGGGTGCTCTTTATTGAGTGTCTCGGTGGGCCGGCACGTTTACTTTGAACAAATTAGAGTGCTTAAAGCAGGCAAGCCCGCCTGAATACTGTGTGCATGGAATAATGGAATAGGACCTCGGTTCTATTTTGTTGGTTTTCGGAACCCGAGGTAATGATTAATAGGGACAGGCGGGGGCATTCGTATTGCGACGTTAGAGGTGAAATTCTTGGATCGTCGCAAGACGAACAGAAGCGAAAGCATTTGCCAAGTATGTTTTCATTAATCAAGAACGAAAGTTAGAGGTTCGAAGGCGATCAGATACCGCCCTAGTTCTAACCATAAACGATGCCAGCCAGCGATCCGCCGCAGTTCCTCCGATGACTCGGCGGGCAGCCTCCGGGAAACCAAAGCTTTTGGGTTCCGGGGGAAGTATGGTTGCAAAGCTGAAACTTAAAGGAATTGACGGAAGGGCACCACCAGGAGTGGAGCCTGCGGCTTAATTTGACTCAACACGGGAAACCTCACCAGGCCCGGA
>NW_025727192.1:50000-51622 GCF_021461385.2 Schistocerca piceifrons | reverse complement strand
CTCAGTACAAGCCGCATTAAGGTGAAACCGCGAATGGCTCATTAAATCAGTTATGGTTCCTTAGATCGTACCCACGTTACTTGGATAACTGTGGTAATTCTAGAGCTAATACATGCAAACAGAGTCCCGACCAGAGATGGAAGGGACGCTTTTATTAGATCAAAACCAATCGGTCGGCTCGTCCGGTCCGTTTGCCTTGGTGACTCTGAATAACTTTGGGCTGATCGCACGGTCCTCGTACCGGCGACGCATCTTTCAAATGTCTGCCTTATCAACTGTCGATGGTAGGTTCTGCGCCTACCATGGTTGTAACGGGTAACGGGGAATCAGGGTTCGATTCCGGAGAGGGAGCCTGAGAAACGGCTACCACATCCAAGGAAGGCAGCAGGCGCGCAAATTACCCACTCCCGGCACGGGGAGGTAGTGACGAAAAATAACGATACGGGACTCATCCGAGGCCCCGTAATCGGAATGAGTACACTTTAAATCCTTTAACGAGTATCTATTGGAGGGCAAGTCTGGTGCCAGCAGCCGCGGTAATTCCAGCTCCAATAGCGTATATTAAAGTTGTTGCGGTTAAAAAGCTCGTAGTTGGATTTGTGTCCCACGCTGTTGGTTCACCGCCCGTCGGTGTTTAACTGGCATGTATCGTGGGACGTCCTGCCGGTGGGGCGAGCTGAAGGCGTGCGACCGCCTCGTGCGTGCTCGTGCGTCCCGAGGCGGACCCCGTTGAAATCCTACCAGGGTGCTCTTTATTGAGTGTCTCGGTGGGCCGGCACGTTTACTTTGAACAAATTAGAGTGCTTAAAGCAGGCAAGCCCGCCTGAATACTGTGTGCATGGAATAATGGAATAGGACCTCGGTTCTATTTTGTTGGTTTTCGGAACCCGAGGTAATGATTAATAGGGACAGGCGGGGGCATTCGTATTGCGACGTTAGAGGTGAAATTCTTGGATCGTCGCAAGACGAACAGAAGCGAAAGCATTTGCCAAGTATGTTTTCATTAATCAAGAACGAAAGTTAGAGGTTCGAAGGCGATCAGATACCGCCCTAGTTCTAACCATAAACGATGCCAGCCAGCGATCCGCCGCAGTTCCTCCGATGACTCGGCGGGCAGCCTCCGGGAAACCAAAGCTTTTGGGTTCCGGGGGAAGTATGGTTGCAAAGCTGAAACTTAAAGGAATTGACGGAAGGGCACCACCAGGAGTGGAGCCTGCGGCTTAATTTGACTCAACACGGGAAACCTCACCAGGCCCGGACACCGGAAGGATTGACAGATTGATAGCTCTTTCTTGATTCGGTGGGTGGTGGTGCATGGCCGTTCTTAGTTGGTGGAGCGATTTGTCTGGTTAATTCCGATAACGAACGAGACTCTAGCCTGCTAACTAGTCGCGTGACATCCTTCGTGCTGTCAGCGATTACTTTTCTTCTTAGAGGGACAGGCGGCTTCTAGCCGCACGAGATTGAGCAATAACAGGTCTGTGATGCCCTTAGATGTTCTGGGCCGCACGCGCGCTACACTGAAGGAATCAGCGTGTCTTCCTAGGCCGAAAGGTCGGGGTAACCCGCTGAACCTCCTTCGTGCTAGGGATTGGGGCTTGCAATTGTTCCCCATGAACGAG
>NW_025727192.1:40000-42500 GCF_021461385.2 Schistocerca piceifrons | reverse complement strand
TTGTGCCTCAACCTAACCCATGTTGTGCCTTAACCTAACCCATGTTGTGCCTTAACCTAACCCATGTTGTGCCTTAACCTAACCCATGTTGTGCCTTAACCTAACCCATGTTGTGCCTTAACCTAACCCATGTTGTGCCTTAACCTAACCCATGTTGTGCCTTAACCTAACCCATGTTGTGCCTTAACCTAACCCATGTTGTCGCCTTAACGTAACCCACGTTGTCGCCTAAACCTGCTCTGTAATTGTTATACGACTCGTTCAATTACTGTAGTGTTGCCCACCCGCAACCCTCGCAATATAGTTCGCTACTCGCACTGCCCGCACCCCTGTGTATCGCTTCATGTTAAACACCTTGCAAGTCTTGCTCACTTTCCACATGCTCCTGCTGTACACTGTAATGTGGATGGCAGCAGGACGTACATGCCGCCCCTCCCCACGTCCCCACCTTGCCCCCTGCCTTCGCAAGCTGGTTGGTGAGAAGTTTGCATGTTCAATGCCCTTCGCATGCGACGTACTCAGGCTACGTTGTGGTGCGGCCTGTGTCAACTGTCCGCTGATGTCGTACGCGTGAACCACAATCTGTACTGCACATTCGTCCTTATGTACTGAATGATACATCGTGGCACATGTGTGACCGCACAACGACTGCGCCCAAAAACGGCGGACCATACAGTGCAAATATTGTGCACGCAGCTACGTGTCGTCTCCCTATGAGAGCTGGATTGCAGTGTGGTACGCCATAGAGACGTGTGGGAGGAACGGACGCCGTGGATGGCGATCAGCATGAGCTGTCTGTTGATGTATTCGGACCTAGTCGTCTCTCCTCACACACCGTGATGGCATGGTGCACCGCGTTCCATATCTGCGACATGCTACAGAGGCCGGTTGACAGTCGTTCGAGCAATGGACATCGCATACGTACGGGGGCCACCTTCCACGTATTGTCTAGGCGTGCACATTTTGTTGCGTGTATGTGGGCAGACGTAGTGTGGCGTGACACCTGACACAGGCATGCAATAATCGTTGAAGTTGCAAATGGCGATGGACGCCTGCGTTTTCTGGTGAAGTTACGCAAATGAACAAATGGTAACCTGTTGTGGTGCGGTTGTTCTCGCTAGGGGTGAATCGGTGATGGCGACGATAGGTTGAGGTACTAACCGGTTGTTCCAGCGATACCCACCATGCCGACGAAACTGAACGGCATCTGGGTGTGAAGCGATACGCGGCGGTGGCTGGGTGGGACCGTCCCCGGCCGGTGAGGGGGCGCCTCCCGGCGTGCTGGCCGCGCGGTGCGTGGGCGCACGCGCTACAGCCGGCTGGTGGGGGCGGCCAGTGGCAGGCGCGCCGGCCGACGGACGCGGCAGGCGTCGCAGCTGCGCGCCGGCGCACCCTGCGCGCGGCGCCGTGCGGCCAAAGTAGGTCCTCGCGGGCCCGGTGCGAAGCGCGGTGGACATCTTCAGTGTGCTGGTCCGATTGAGGACTGTGTGCGTTGAGGATGCGCCGCCGCCCGGCGCTCGGCGCCGCGACGCCGTCTGCTGCTCGGTCGCCCCAGCGGTTCTCGCTGGTGGTTTGTATCGCAGCTGTGCGGATGTGTTGGCGCGTGCGCTGTGCTGGGAGAGTTCGCTTCGGCACCCAAGTGGGGCTTTTGTCCTTCTGTGGCGCTGGCGTTGGAGCTGCCGGTCACCGTAGGTGGCGCGTGTTGTCTCCCGCCGGCAATGCCACGACAGCACGCTCCCGGGCCTCTGTCGGCAGCGGCAAGCTCAGTTGGGAGCACGGGTGGTCGCACCGAAAGCGTCTACTCGCCTAACTCCGGGCGATTGCGCCTCTCTCGAACCCGACCAAGTACTTGGGACGGCGCTGCGCGCCGCCGGGACCTGAGAGGGTTTCGAGGTGTATTGTGCAGGGGAGCTCAGCCTCCTCCTGTTTGCAGAATGATTGAGCGGACGCTTGCGTGTTCGCGCGGGCCCCCGGGACACACTCCCGGGCGGCCGGCTGCTCAGCTCTAGTTGACGCAGCTCCCTGGTTGATCCTGCCAGTAGTCATATGCTTGTCTCAAAGATTAAGCCATGCATGTCTCAGTACAAGCCGCATTAAGGTGAAACCGCGAATGGCTCATTAAATCAGTTATGGTTCCTTAGATCGTACCCACGTTACTTGGATAACTGTGGTAATTCTAGAGCTAATACATGCAAACAGAGTCCCGACCAGAGATGGAAGGGACGCTTTTATTAGATCAAAACCAATCGGTCGGCTCGTCCGGTCCGTTTGCCTTGGTGACTCTGAATAACTTTGGGCTGATCGCACGGTCCTCGTACCGGCGACGCATCTTTCAAATGTCTGCCTTATCAACTGTCGATGGTAGGTTCTGCGCCTACCATGGTTGTAACGGGTAACGGGGAATCAGGGTTCGATTCCGGAGAGGGAGCCTGAGAAACGGCTACCACATCCAAGGAAGGCAGCAGGCGCGCAAATTACCCACTCCCGGCACGGGGAGGTA
>NW_025727192.1:30000-32500 GCF_021461385.2 Schistocerca piceifrons | reverse complement strand
CATGAGCCGCGACCTGTACCACTTACGAGCGAGAGACGCGATCGCGTTGCTCACTGTACGGCGTCCGATACCGAGCCATCAGCATGTCGGTCCCCATGCGCGTTGCACTCGCACTCGCAGTCGCAAAAACGTGGGGCAAATATATTACGCGGAAGAGTTATAACAGACCGAGCCCCACTGCATGGGGGGAGTCTTTGTCACTAATGTACACAGATGGAACATTTTGGACTGGAACCAGATTACCCGTACACACGGCGCTGATTAGTAATCAATGCAGAGCCATCAAACTACAGCAAATATACACAACTGTCCGTATACATGCTGAAAGAGTCTGCCCAAAATGGGAACCACACGTCAGCCAGACACTCTGATCACGCACCACTCTCTGCTTCTAACAGGCGCACATACAATATGTAAGCACCAGCATGGAACAACATCCAGTGCATCTTCTCCGCCACATTACACAATCCACACTATCACAACCAGACCAGGAGGTCCGTGCGGAAAATACAATATCCCAGCCTTTCGACATCCACCATTGCGCAGACCAGGCACCAACACCCACACATGTCCTATACAACGGTGCACCCAACATCACAATAGTACCTCCTGTCACAGCGCACAAACAATGACATGAGTCAAAGACACAGGTCTCACACAAGCATAGAATTGGAGCGCCGCCTCTAATAAGCCAAAGGTGCATCCTGACGTGACAAATCTGATCATGTCACAAGCATTCACTTACTATAATCACTATCAACGAACCTGCCGCCCCCGCCCCCCCCCCCCCTACACCTTTCCGTACAACAACGTGTAACCTAACCTAACCTAACCTAACCTATGTTGTACCTTAACCTAACCTATGTTGTACCTTAACCTAACCTATGTTGTACCTTAACCTAACCTATGTTGTACCTTAACCTAACCTATGTTGTACCTTAACCTAACCTATGTTGTACCTTAACCTAACCTATGTTGTACCTTAACCTAACCTATGTTGTACCTTAACCTAACCCATGTTGTACCTTAACCTAACCCATGTTGTACCTTAACCTAACCCATGTTGTACCTTAACCTAACCCATGTTGTACCTTAACCTAACCCATGTTGTACCTCAACCTAACCCATGTTGTGCCTCAACCTAACCCATGTTGTGCCTCAACCTAACCCATGTTGTGCCTCAACCTAACCCATGTTGTGCCTTAACCTAACCCATGTTGTGCCTCAACCTAACCCATGTTGTGCCTTAACCTAACCCATGTTGTGCCTTAACCTAACCCATGTTGTGCCTTAACCTAACCCATGTTGTGCCTTAACCTAACCCATGTTGTGCCTTAACCTAACCCATGTTGTGCCTTAACCTAACCCATGTTGTGCCTTAACCTAACCCATGTTGTGCCTTAACCTAACCCATGTTGTCGCCTTAACGTAACCCACGTTGTCGCCTAAACCTGCTCTGTAATTGTTATACGACTCGTTCAATTACTGTAGTGTTGCCCACCCGCAACCCTCGCAATATAGTTCGCTACTCGCACTGCCCGCACCCCTGTGTATCGCTTCATGTTAAACACCTTGCAAGTCTTGCTCACTTTCCACATGCTCCTGCTGTACACTGTAATGTGGATGGCAGCAGGACGTACATGCCGCCCCTCCCCACGTCCCCACCTTGCCCCCTGCCTTCGCAAGCTGGTTGGTGAGAAGTTTGCATGTTCAATGCCCTTCGCATGCGACGTACTCAGGCTACGTTGTGGTGCGGCCTGTGTCAACTGTCCGCTGATGTCGTACGCGTGAACCACAATCTGTACTGCACATTCGTCCTTATGTACTGAATGATACATCGTGGCACATGTGTGACCGCACAACGACTGCGCCCAAAAACGGCGGACCATACAGTGCAAATATTGTGCACGCAGCTACGTGTCGTCTCCCTATGAGAGCTGGATTGCAGTGTGGTACGCCATAGAGACGTGTGGGAGGAACGGACGCCGTGGATGGCGATCAGCATGAGCTGTCTGTTGATGTATTCGGACCTAGTCGTCTCTCCTCACACACCGTGATGGCATGGTGCACCGCGTTCCATATCTGCGACATGCTACAGAGGCCGGTTGACAGTCGTTCGAGCAATGGACATCGCATACGTACGGGGGCCACCTTCCACGTATTGTCTAGGCGTGCACATTTTGTTGCGTGTATGTGGGCAGACGTAGTGTGGCGTGACACCTGACACAGGCATGCAATAATCGTTGAAGTTGCAAATGGCGATGGACGCCTGCGTTTTCTGGTGAAGTTACGCAAATGAACAAATGGTAACCTGTTGTGGTGCGGTTGTTCTCGCTAGGGGTGAATCGGTGATGGCGACGATAGGTTGAGGTACTAACCGGTTGTTCCAGCGATACCCACCATGCCGACGAAACTGAACGGCATCTGGGTGTGAAGCGATACGCGGCGGTGGCTGGGTGGGACCGTCCCCGGCCGGTGAGGGGGCGCCTCCCGGCGTGCT
>NW_025727192.1:17500-20000 GCF_021461385.2 Schistocerca piceifrons | reverse complement strand
GTTGTGCCTTAACCTAACCCATGTTGTGCCTTAACCTAACCCATGTTGTGCCTTAACCTAACCCATGTTGTGCCTTAACCTAACCCATGTTGTGCCTTAACCTAACCCATGTTGTGCCTTAACCTAACCCATGTTGTCGCCTTAACGTAACCCACGTTGTCGCCTAAACCTGCTCTGTAATTGTTATACGACTCGTTCAATTACTGTAGTGTTGCCCACCCGCAACCCTCGCAATATAGTTCGCTACTCGCACTGCCCGCACCCCTGTGTATCGCTTCATGTTAAACACCTTGCAAGTCTTGCTCACTTTCCACATGCTCCTGCTGTACACTGTAATGTGGATGGCAGCAGGACGTACATGCCGCCCCTCCCCACGTCCCCACCTTGCCCCCTGCCTTCGCAAGCTGGTTGGTGAGAAGTTTGCATGTTCAATGCCCTTCGCATGCGACGTACTCAGGCTACGTTGTGGTGCGGCCTGTGTCAACTGTCCGCTGATGTCGTACGCGTGAACCACAATCTGTACTGCACATTCGTCCTTATGTACTGAATGATACATCGTGGCACATGTGTGACCGCACAACGACTGCGCCCAAAAACGGCGGACCATACAGTGCAAATATTGTGCACGCAGCTACGTGTCGTCTCCCTATGAGAGCTGGATTGCAGTGTGGTACGCCATAGAGACGTGTGGGAGGAACGGACGCCGTGGATGGCGATCAGCATGAGCTGTCTGTTGATGTATTCGGACCTAGTCGTCTCTCCTCACACACCGTGATGGCATGGTGCACCGCGTTCCATATCTGCGACATGCTACAGAGGCCGGTTGACAGTCGTTCGAGCAATGGACATCGCATACGTACGGGGGCCACCTTCCACGTATTGTCTAGGCGTGCACATTTTGTTGCGTGTATGTGGGCAGACGTAGTGTGGCGTGACACCTGACACAGGCATGCAATAATCGTTGAAGTTGCAAATGGCGATGGACGCCTGCGTTTTCTGGTGAAGTTACGCAAATGAACAAATGGTAACCTGTTGTGGTGCGGTTGTTCTCGCTAGGGGTGAATCGGTGATGGCGACGATAGGTTGAGGTACTAACCGGTTGTTCCAGCGATACCCACCATGCCGACGAAACTGAACGGCATCTGGGTGTGAAGCGATACGCGGCGGTGGCTGGGTGGGACCGTCCCCGGCCGGTGAGGGGGCGCCTCCCGGCGTGCTGGCCGCGCGGTGCGTGGGCGCACGCGCTACAGCCGGCTGGTGGGGGCGGCCAGTGGCAGGCGCGCCGGCCGACGGACGCGGCAGGCGTCGCAGCTGCGCGCCGGCGCACCCTGCGCGCGGCGCCGTGCGGCCAAAGTAGGTCCTCGCGGGCCCGGTGCGAAGCGCGGTGGACATCTTCAGTGTGCTGGTCCGATTGAGGACTGTGTGCGTTGAGGATGCGCCGCCGCCCGGCGCTCGGCGCCGCGACGCCGTCTGCTGCTCGGTCGCCCCAGCGGTTCTCGCTGGTGGTTTGTATCGCAGCTGTGCGGATGTGTTGGCGCGTGCGCTGTGCTGGGAGAGTTCGCTTCGGCACCCAAGTGGGGCTTTTGTCCTTCTGTGGCGCTGGCGTTGGAGCTGCCGGTCACCGTAGGTGGCGCGTGTTGTCTCCCGCCGGCAATGCCACGACAGCACGCTCCCGGGCCTCTGTCGGCAGCGGCAAGCTCAGTTGGGAGCACGGGTGGTCGCACCGAAAGCGTCTACTCGCCTAACTCCGGGCGATTGCGCCTCTCTCGAACCCGACCAAGTACTTGGGACGGCGCTGCGCGCCGCCGGGACCTGAGAGGGTTTCGAGGTGTATTGTGCAGGGGAGCTCAGCCTCCTCCTGTTTGCAGAATGATTGAGCGGACGCTTGCGTGTTCGCGCGGGCCCCCGGGACACACTCCCGGGCGGCCGGCTGCTCAGCTCTAGTTGACGCAGCTCCCTGGTTGATCCTGCCAGTAGTCATATGCTTGTCTCAAAGATTAAGCCATGCATGTCTCAGTACAAGCCGCATTAAGGTGAAACCGCGAATGGCTCATTAAATCAGTTATGGTTCCTTAGATCGTACCCACGTTACTTGGATAACTGTGGTAATTCTAGAGCTAATACATGCAAACAGAGTCCCGACCAGAGATGGAAGGGACGCTTTTATTAGATCAAAACCAATCGGTCGGCTCGTCCGGTCCGTTTGCCTTGGTGACTCTGAATAACTTTGGGCTGATCGCACGGTCCTCGTACCGGCGACGCATCTTTCAAATGTCTGCCTTATCAACTGTCGATGGTAGGTTCTGCGCCTACCATGGTTGTAACGGGTAACGGGGAATCAGGGTTCGATTCCGGAGAGGGAGCCTGAGAAACGGCTACCACATCCAAGGAAGGCAGCAGGCGCGCAAATTACCCACTCCCGGCACGGGGAGGTAGTGACGAAAAATAACGATACGGGACTCATCCGAGGCCCCGTAATCGGAATGAGTACACTTTAAAT
>NW_025727192.1:7500-10000 GCF_021461385.2 Schistocerca piceifrons | reverse complement strand
CCGATACCGAGCCATCAGCATGTCGGTCCCCATGCGCGTTGCACTCGCACTCGCAGTCGCAAAAACGTGGGGCAAATATATTACGCGGAAGAGTTATAACAGACCGAGCCCCACTGCATGGGGGGAGTCTTTGTCACTAATGTACACAGATGGAACATTTTGGACTGGAACCAGATTACCCGTACACACGGCGCTGATTAGTAATCAATGCAGAGCCATCAAACTACAGCAAATATACACAACTGTCCGTATACATGCTGAAAGAGTCTGCCCAAAATGGGAACCACACGTCAGCCAGACACTCTGATCACGCACCACTCTCTGCTTCTAACAGGCGCACATACAATATGTAAGCACCAGCATGGAACAACATCCAGTGCATCTTCTCCGCCACATTACACAATCCACACTATCACAACCAGACCAGGAGGTCCGTGCGGAAAATACAATATCCCAGCCTTTCGACATCCACCATTGCGCAGACCAGGCACCAACACCCACACATGTCCTATACAACGGTGCACCCAACATCACAATAGTACCTCCTGTCACAGCGCACAAACAATGACATGAGTCAAAGACACAGGTCTCACACAAGCATAGAATTGGAGCGCCGCCTCTAATAAGCCAAAGGTGCATCCTGACGTGACAAATCTGATCATGTCACAAGCATTCACTTACTATAATCACTATCAACGAACCTGCCGCCCCCGCCCCCCCCCCCCCCCCTACACCTTTCCGTACAACAACGTGTAACCTAACCTAACCTAACCTAACCTATGTTGTACCTTAACCTAACCTATGTTGTACCTTAACCTAACCTATGTTGTACCTTAACCTAACCTATGTTGTACCTTAACCTAACCTATGTTGTACCTTAACCTAACCTATGTTGTACCTTAACCTAACCTATGTTGTACCTTAACCTAACCTATGTTGTACCTTAACCTAACCCATGTTGTACCTTAACCTAACCCATGTTGTACCTTAACCTAACCCATGTTGTACCTTAACCTAACCCATGTTGTACCTTAACCTAACCCATGTTGTACCTTAACCTAACCCATGTTGTGCCTCAACCTAACCCATGTTGTGCCTCAACCTAACCCATGTTGTGCCTCAACCTAACCCATGTTGTGCCTTAACCTAACCCATGTTGTGCCTCAACCTAACCCATGTTGTGCCTTAACCTAACCCATGTTGTGCCTTAACCTAACCCATGTTGTGCCTTAACCTAACCCATGTTGTGCCTTAACCTAACCCATGTTGTGCCTTAACCTAACCCATGTTGTGCCTTAACCTAACCCATGTTGTGCCTTAACCTAACCCATGTTGTGCCTTAACCTAACCCATGTTGTCGCCTTAACGTAACCCACGTTGTCGCCTAAACCTGCTCTGTAATTGTTATACGACTCGTTCAATTACTGTAGTGTTGCCCACCCGCAACCCTCGCAATATAGTTCGCTACTCGCACTGCCCGCACCCCTGTGTATCGCTTCATGTTAAACACCTTGCAAGTCTTGCTCACTTTCCACATGCTCCTGCTGTACACTGTAATGTGGATGGCAGCAGGACGTACATGCCGCCCCTCCCCACGTCCCCACCTTGCCCCCTGCCTTCGCAAGCTGGTGGTGAGAAGTTTGCATGTTCAATGCCCTTCGCATGCGACGTACTCAGGCTACGTTGTGGTGCGGCCTGTGTCAACTGTCCGCTGATGTCGTACGCGTGAACCACAATCTGTACTGCACATTCGTCCTTATGTACTGAATGATACATCGTGGCACATGTGTGACCGCACAACGACTGCGCCCAAAAACGGCGGACCATACAGTGCAAAATATTGTGCACGCAGCTACGTGTCGTCTCCCTATGAGAGCTGGATTGCAGTGTGGTACGCCATAGAGACGTGTGGGAGGAACGGACGCCGTGGATGGCGATCAGCATGAGCTGTCTGTTGATGTATTCGGACCTAGTCGTCTCTCCTCAACACACCGTGATGGCATGGTGCACCGCGTTCCATATCTGCGACATGCTACAGAGGCCGGTTGACAGTCGTTCGAGCAATGGACATCGCATACGTACGGGGGCCACCTTCCACGTATTGTCTAGGCGTGCACATTTTGTTGCGTGTATGTGGGCAGACGTAGTGTGGCGTGACACCTGACACAGGCATGCAATAATCGTTGAAGTTGCAAATGGCGATGGACGCCTGCGTTTTCTGGTGAAGTTACGCAAATGAACAAATGGTAACCTGTTGTGGTGCGGTTGTTCTCGCTAGGGGTGAATCGGTGATGGCGACGATAGGTTGAGGTACTAACCGGTTGTTCCAGCGATACCCACCATGCCGACGAAACTGAACGGCATCTGGGTGTGAAGCGATACGCGGCGGTGGCTGGGTGGGACCGTCCCCGGCCGGTGAGGGCGCCTCCCGGCGTGCTGGCCGCGCGGTGCGTGGGCGCACGCGCTACAGCCGGCTGGTGGGGGCGGCCAGTGGCAGGCG
>NW_025727191.1:27500-30000 GCF_021461385.2 Schistocerca piceifrons | reverse complement strand
GCCGCTGCCGACAGAGGCCCGGGAGCGTGCTGTCGTGGCATTGCCGGCGGGAGACAACACGCGCCACCTACGGTGACCGGCAGCTCCAACGCCAGCGCCACAGAAGGACAAAAGCCCCACTTGGGTGCCGAAGCGAACTCTCCCAGCACAGCGCACGCGCCAACACATCCGCACAGCTGCGATACAAACCACCAGCGAGAACCGCTGGGGCGACCGAGCAGCAGACGGCGTCGCGGCGCCGAGCGCCGGGCGGCGGCGCATCCTCAACGCACACAGTCCTCAATCGGACCAGCACACTGAAGATGTCCACCGCGCTTCGCACCGGGCCCGCGAGGACCTACTTTGGCCGCACGGCGCCGCGCGCAGGGTGCGCCGGCGCGCAGCTGCGACGCCTGCCGCGTCCGTCGGCCGGCGCGCCTGCCACTGGCCGCCCCCACCAGCCGGCTGTAGCGCGTGCGCCCACGCACCGCGCGGCCAGCACGCCGGGAGGCGCCCCCTCACCGGCCGGGGACGGTCCCACCCAGCCACCGCCGCGTATCGCTTCACACCCAGATGCCGTTCAGTTTCGTCGGCATGGTGGGTATCGCTGGAACAACCGGTTAGTACCTCAACCTATCGTCGCCATCACCGATTCACCCCTAGCGAGAACAACCGCACCACAACAGGTTACCATTTGTTCATTTGCGTAACTTCACCAGAAAACGCAGGCGTCCATCGCCATTTGCAACTTCAACGATTATTGCATGCCTGTGTCAGGTGTCACGCCACACTACGTCTGCCCACATACACGCAACAAAATGTGCACGCCTAGACAATACGTGGAAGGTGGCCCCCGTACGTATGCGATGTCCATTGCTCGAACGACTGTCAACCGGCCTCTGTAGCATGTCGCAGATATGGAACGCGGTGCACCATGCCATCACGGTGTGTGAGGAGAGACGACTAGGTCCGAATACATCAACAGACAGCTCATGCTGATCGCCATCCACGGCGTCCGTTCCTCCCACACGTCTCTATGGCGTACCACACTGCAATCCAGCTCTCATAGGGAGACGACACGTAGCTGCGTGCACAATATTTGCACTGTATGGTCCGCCGTTTTTGGGCGCAGTCGTTGTGCGGTCACACATGTGCCACGATGTATCATTCAGTACATAAGGACGAATGTGCAGTACAGATTGTGGTTCACGCGTACGACATCAGCGGACAGTTGACACAGGCCGCACCACAACGTAGCCTGAGTACGTCGCATGCGAAGGGCATTGAACATGCAAACTTCTCACCAACCAGCTTGCGAAGGCAGGGGGCAAGGTGGGGACGTGGGGAGGGGCGGCATGTACGTCCTGCTGCCATCCACATTACAGTGTACAGCAGGAGCATGTGGAAAGTGAGCAAGACTTGCAAGGTGTTTAACATGAAGCGATACACAGGGGTGCGGGCAGTGCGAGTAGCGAACTATATTGCGAGGGTTGCGGGTGGGCAACACTACAGTAATTGAACGAGTCGTATAACAATTACAGAGCAGGTTTAGGCGACAACGTGGGTTACGTTAAGGCGACAACATGGGTTAGGTTAAGGCACAACATGGGTTAGGTTAAGGCACAACATGGGTTAGGTTAAGGCACAACATGGGTTAGGTTAAGGCACAACATGGGTTAGGTTAAGGCACAACATGGGTTAGGTTAAGGCACAACATGGGTTAGGTTAAGGCACAACATGGGTTAGGTTAAGGCACAACATGGGTTAGGTTGAGGCACAACATGGGTTAGGTTGAGGCACAACATGGGTTAGGTTGAGGCACAACATGGGTTAGGTTGAGGCACAACATGGGTTAGGTTGAGGCACAACATGGGTTAGGTTAAGGTACAACATGGGTTAGGTTAAGGTACAACATGGGTTAGGTTAAGGTACAACATGGGTTAGGTTAAGGTACAACATGGGTTAGGTTAAGGTACAACATGGGTTAGGTTAAGGTACAACATAGGTTAGGTTAAGGTACAACATAGGTTAGGTTAAGGTACAACATAGGTTAGGTTAAGGTACAACATAGGTTAGGTTAAGGTACAACATAGGTTAGGTTAAGGTACAACATAGGTTAGGTTAAGGTACAACATAGGTTAGGTTAAGGTACAACATAGGTTAGGTTAGGTTAGGTTAGGTTACACGTTGTTGTACGGAAAGGTGTAGGGGGGGGGGGGGCGGGGGCGGCAGGTTCGTTGATAGTGATTATAGTAAGTGAATGCTTGTGACATGATCAGATTTGTCACGTCAGGATGCACCTTTGGCTTATTAGAGGCGGCGCTCCAATTCTATGCTTGTGTGAGACCTGTGTCTTTGACTCATGTCATTGTTTGTGCGCTGTGACAGGAGGTACTATTGTGATGTTGGGTGCACCGTTGTATAGGACATGTGTGGGTGTTGGTGCCTGGTCTGCGCAATGGTGGATGTCGAAAGGCTGGGATATTGTATTTTCCGCACGGACCTCCTGGTCTGGTTGTGA
>NW_025727191.1:15000-17500 GCF_021461385.2 Schistocerca piceifrons | reverse complement strand
GCGCAATCGCCCGGAGTTAGGCGAGTAGACGCTTTCGGTGCGACCACCCGTGCTCCCAACTGAGCTTGCCGCTGCCGACAGAGGCCCGGGAGCGTGCTGTCGTGGCATTGCCGGCGGGAGACAACACGCGCCACCTACGGTGACCGGCAGCTCCAACGCCAGCGCCACAGAAGGACAAAAGCCCCACTTGGGTGCCGAAGCGAACTCTCCCAGCACAGCGCACGCGCCAACACATCCGCACAGCTGCGATACAAACCACCAGCGAGAACCGCTGGGGCGACCGAGCAGCAGACGGCGTCGCGGCGCCGAGCGCCGGGCGGCGGCGCATCCTCAACGCACACAGTCCTCAATCGGACCAGCACACTGAAGATGTCCACCGCGCTTCGCACCGGGCCCGCGAGGACCTACTTTGGCCGCACGGCGCCGCGCGCAGGGTGCGCCGGCGCGCAGCTGCGACGCCTGCCGCGTCCGTCGGCCGGCGCGCCTGCCACTGGCCGCCCCCACCAGCCGGCTGTAGCGCGTGCGCCCACGCACCGCGCGGCCAGCACGCCGGGAGGCGCCCCCTCACCGGCCGGGGACGGTCCCACCCAGCCACCGCCGCGTATCGCTTCACACCCAGATGCCGTTCAGTTTCGTCGGCATGGTGGGTATCGCTGGAACAACCGGTTAGTACCTCAACCTATCGTCGCCATCACCGATTCACCCCTAGCGAGAACAACCGCACCACAACAGGTTACCATTTGTTCATTTGCGTAACTTCACCAGAAAACGCAGGCGTCCATCGCCATTTGCAACTTCAACGATTATTGCATGCCTGTGTCAGGTGTCACGCCACACTACGTCTGCCCACATACACGCAACAAAATGTGCACGCCTAGACAATACGTGGAAGGTGGCCCCCGTACGTATGCGATGTCCATTGCTCGAACGACTGTCAACCGGCCTCTGTAGCATGTCGCAGATATGGAACGCGGTGCACCATGCCATCACGGTGTGTGAGGAGAGACGACTAGGTCCGAATACATCAACAGACAGCTCATGCTGATCGCCATCCACGGCGTCCGTTCCTCCCACACGTCTCTATGGCGTACCACACTGCAATCCAGCTCTCATAGGGAGACGACACGTAGCTGCGTGCACAATATTTGCACTGTATGGTCCGCCGTTTTTGGGCGCAGTCGTTGTGCGGTCACACATGTGCCACGATGTATCATTCAGTACATAAGGACGAATGTGCAGTACAGATTGTGGTTCACGCGTACGACATCAGCGGACAGTTGACACAGGCCGCACCACAACGTAGCCTGAGTACGTCGCATGCGAAGGGCATTGAACATGCAAACTTCTCACCAACCAGCTTGCGAAGGCAGGGGGCAAGGTGGGGACGTGGGGAGGGGCGGCATGTACGTCCTGCTGCCATCCACATTACAGTGTACAGCAGGAGCATGTGGAAAGTGAGCAAGACTTGCAAGGTGTTTAACATGAAGCGATACACAGGGGTGCGGGCAGTGCGAGTAGCGAACTATATTGCGAGGGTTGCGGGTGGGCAACACTACAGTAATTGAACGAGTCGTATAACAATTACAGAGCAGGTTTAGGCGACAACGTGGGTTACGTTAAGGCACAACATGGGTTAGGTTAAGGCACAACATGGGTTAGGTTAAGGCACAACATGGGTTAGGTTAAGGCACAACATGGGTTAGGTTAAGGCACAACATGGGTTAGGTTAAGGCACAACATGGGTTAGGTTAAGGCACAACATGGGTTAGGTTAAGGCACAACATGGGTTAGGTTGAGGCACAACATGGGTTAGGTTGAGGCACAACATGGGTTAGGTTGAGGCACAACATGGGTTAGGTTGAGGCACAACATGGGTTAGGTTGAGGCACAACATGGGTTAGGTTGAGGTACAACATGGGTTAGGTTAAGGTACAACATGGGTTAGGTTAAGGTACAACATGGGTTAGGTTAAGGTACAACATGGGTTAGGTTAAGGTACAACATGGGTTAGGTTAAGGTACAACATAGGTTAGGTTAAGGTACAACATAGGTTAGGTTAAGGTACAACATAGGTTAGGTTAAGGTACAACATAGGTTAGGTTAAGGTACAACATAGGTTAGGTTAAGGTACAACATAGGTTAGGTTAAGGTACAACATAGGTTAGGTTAAGGTACAACATAGGTTAGGTT
Organism: Schistocerca piceifrons; assembly: GCF_021461385.2. Classification (NCBI taxonomy): domain Eukaryota; kingdom Metazoa; phylum Arthropoda; class Insecta; order Orthoptera; family Acrididae; genus Schistocerca; species Schistocerca piceifrons. The sequence continues at coordinate 15,310 of NW_025727191.1, read as the reverse complement.
AGGTTAGGTTAGGTTACACGTTGTTGTACGGAAAGGTGTAGGGGGGGGGGGGGGCGGGGGCGGCAGGTTCGTTGATAGTGATTATAGTAAGTGAATGCTTGTGACATGATCAGATTTGTCACGTCAGGATGCACCTTTGGCTTATTAGAGGCGGCGCTCCAATTCTATGCTTGTGTGAGACCTGTGTCTTTGACTCATGTCATTGTTTGTGCGCTGTGACAGGAGGTACTATTGTGATGTTGGGTGCACCGTTGTATAGGACATGTGTGGGTGTTGGTGCCTGGTCTGCGCAATGGTGGATGTCGAAAGG
>NW_025727191.1:5000-7500 GCF_021461385.2 Schistocerca piceifrons | reverse complement strand
TCACCTCTAACGTCGCAATACGAATGCCCCCGCCTGTCCCTATTAATCATTACCTCGGGTTCCGAAAACCAACAAAATAGAACCGAGGTCCTATTCCATTATTCCATGCACACAGTATTCAGGCGGGCTTGCCTGCTTTAAGCACTCTAATTTGTTCAAAGTAAACGTGCCGGCCCACCGAGACACTCAATAAAGAGCACCCTGGTAGGATTTCAACGGGGTCCGCCTCGGGACGCACGAGCACGCACGAGGCGGTCGCACGCCTTCAGCTCGCCCCACCGGCAGGACGTCCCACGATACATGCCAGTTAAACACCGACGGGCGGTGAACCAACAGCGTGGGACACAAATCCAACTACGAGCTTTTTAACCGCAACAACTTTAATATACGCTATTGGAGCTGGAATTACCGCGGCTGCTGGCACCAGACTTGCCCTCCAATAGATACTCGTTAAAGGATTTAAAGTGTACTCATTCCGATTACGGGGCCTCGGATGAGTCCCGTATCGTTATTTTTCGTCACTACCTCCCCGTGCCGGGAGTGGGTAATTTGCGCGCCTGCTGCCTTCCTTGGATGTGGTAGCCGTTTCTCAGGCTCCCTCTCCGGAATCGAACCCTGATTCCCCGTTACCCGTTACAACCATGGTAGGCGCAGAACCTACCATCGACAGTTGATAAGGCAGACATTTGAAAGATGCGTCGCCGGTACGAGGACCGTGCGATCAGCCCAAAGTTATTCAGAGTCACCAAGGCAAACGGACCGGACGAGCCGACCGATTGGTTTTGATCTAATAAAAGCGTCCCTTCCATCTCTGGTCGGGACTCTGTTTGCATGTATTAGCTCTAGAATTACCACAGTTATCCAAGTAACGTGGGTACGATCTAAGGAACCATAACTGATTTAATGAGCCATTCGCGGTTTCACCTTAATGCGGCTTGTACTGAGACATGCATGGCTTAATCTTTGAGACAAGCATATGACTACTGGCAGGATCAACCAGGGAGCTGCGTCAACTAGAGCTGAGCAGCCGGCCGCCCGGGAGTGTGTCCCGGGGCCCGCGCGAACACGCAAGCGTCCGCTCAATCATTCTGCAAACAGGAGGAGGCTGAGCTCCCCTGCACAATACACCTCGAAACCCTCTCAGGTCCCGGCGGCGCGCAGCGCCGTCCCAAGTACTTGGTCGGGTTCGAGAGAGGCGCAATCGCCCGGAGTTAGGCGAGTAGACGCTTTCGGTGCGACCACCCGTGCTCCCAACTGAGCTTGCCGCTGCCGACAGAGGCCCGGGAGCGTGCTGTCGTGGCATTGCCGGCGGGAGACAACACGCGCCACCTACGGTGACCGGCAGCTCCAACGCCAGCGCCACAGAAGGACAAAAGCCCCACTCTTGGGTGCCGAAGCGAACTCTCCCAGCACAGCGCACGCGCCAACACATCCGCACAGCTGCGATACAAACCACCAGCGAGAACCGCTGGGGCGACCGAGCAGCAGACGGCGTCGCGGCGCCGAGCGCCGGGCGGCGGCGCATCCTCAACGCACACAGTCCTCAATCGGACCAGCACACTGAAGATGTCCACCGCGCTTCGCACCGGGCCCGCGAGGACCTACTTTGGCCGCACGGCGCCGCGCGCAGGGTGCGCCGGCGCGCAGCTGCGACGCCTGCCGCGTCCGTCGGCCGGCGCGCCTGCCACTGGCGCCCCCACCAGCCGGCTGTAGCGCGTGCGCCCACGCACCGCGCGGCCAGCACGCCGGGAGGCGCCCCCTCACCGGCCGGGGACGGTCCCACCCAGCCACCGCCGCGTATCGCTTCACACCCAGATGCCGTTCAGTTTCGTCGGCATGGTGGGTATCGCTGGAACAACCGGTAGTACCTCAACCTATCGTCGCCATCACCGATTCACCCCTAGCGAGAACAACCGCACCACAACAGGTTACCAATTTGTTCATTTGCGTAACTTCACCAGAAAACGCAGGCGTCCATCGCCATTTGCAACTTCAACGATTATTGCATGCCTGTGTCAGGTGTCACGCCACACTACGTCTGCCCACATACACGCAACAAAATGTGCACGCCTAGACAATACGTGGAAGGTGGCCCCGTACGTATGCGATGTCCATTGCTCGAACGACCTGTCAACCGGCCTCTGTAGCATGTCGCAGATATGGAACGCGGTGCACCATGCCATCACGGTGTGTGAGGAGAGACGACTAGGTCCGAATACATCAACAGACAGCTCATGCTGATCGCCATCCACGGCGTCCGTTCCTCCCACACGTCTCTATGGCGTACCACACTGCAATCCAGCTCTCATAGGGAGACGACACGTAGCTGCGTGCACAATATTTGCACTGTATGGTCCGCCGTTTTTGGGCGCAGTCGTTGTGCGGTCACACATGTGCCACGATGTATCATTCAGTACATAAGGACGAATGTGCAGTACAGATTGTGGTTCACGCGTACGACATCAGCGGACAGTTGACACAGGCCGCACCACAACGTAGC
>NW_025727190.1:92500-97500 GCF_021461385.2 Schistocerca piceifrons | reverse complement strand
TTTACTTACATTTTTTCTTACTACAATTGCGTTGTCGATCCTGATTGACGGATCTCTTGCCATTTTCCCTTTCAGGAGCATATAGTTCGATTTTTGAGGCGCAATTGCCATTTTAGAATTCCTACACCAGGCACTCAGGATATCCATTATATTTCTACTTCGCCCTTCTAGTTGTAGTCGGCTATTACCATGCGTTAAGATTAGCAGGTCGTCCGCGTATGCAACGGCTCCCAATACTGATGCTTCCTGCTGCAGGGAATGCAGCAACGGCTCCATATTTATATCCCAAAATACGGGGCCGCAAACTGATCCCTGTGGACATCCTTTAGTGATGTTCTTGGTCACAACCGCATTCGGGGACGTCATCTGTACCACCCGGTCTCTACAGTAGCTCTTGAAACATCTGTATAGTGCCGCCGGACACTGCATATCCTGCAAGCAGGTAAACAGCGCCGGCCACCACAGATTATCAAACGCCCCTGAGATGTCCACCATCACTCCTAGAACATATGTGCAGTTCGACGAGCTGACAAGTTCGGCCGCCGTGTTGATGGCGTCTTCCGTCGATTTTCCACGGCGGAAACCGAATTGCCATTCGTGCATTCCTGCCATTTCCCGGTGACCAGTCAATCTCGCACAGAGCAATTTCTCAAGGGCTTTGCCCAAGGTATCTAGCAGACATATTGGCCTGTATGCTTTGTGTTCTGTTGGGTCCTTGTCTGGCTTCTTTAGTATTATTATTTCTGCTCTTTTCCATCTCCTTGGAAAAGTACCTCTTTCCAGACATTTATTATATAGGTTTGCCAGTATCGGGGCTATTTTTCCTTTTATTGCTTGAAGTACCTCAACCGTGACCCTGTCGGGTCCGGGAGATTTTCCTCTTTTTAGGTTTGATATTACGTCTACCACCTCCTGCGGTGAGAAGGGGTAGACCATTGTATTGTTGTTGTATTCTTCTTGTGCTCTCTCTCTTATAGCCGCCTGCTCCGGTGTGTCCTCAGAGGGATCATCATCCGGTAGCAGGGCTTGGAGGAGCACCGTTATTGTTTCTTGTCTGGTTGTGGTCATTCTATTTTCGCCTGGTATTCTTATAGATGATAAGACTGTTGGAGCTCTTATTTTTTCCCTAGCTAACTTGTATGGCTTTCCCCAGGGATCCATTGCCAGGTTATTTCTTACGAAATTTTCCCAGCTTCTTTTTCTAACTTCTATAATTTCTCTTTTATATCTCTCCCTTAGTTGTCTGTATATACGCAGTCTATGCTCCCTGTCTTGTGGGTTAAATGTGCGCTGATACCTGCGTCTTGCCCTGCGCGTAGCCTGACGTAGGTCACTTAGTTCTGGAGTCCATGGTGCCGGGTGCACGCTTTGGACTCTGCTTCTCTTTGGTACGACTGCTTCTATTACTTCCTTTATACTTTGAACTATCTGCTCCGCTGTTTCATCAACCTCGAGATCCTCATCCAGCTCTGGCGGGCTGTACTCCCGGGAGAGTCTTTCCCAGTCTACCTTTTTATAGTCATATTCTGAAAGCCATTCCTGTGGCGCCACATTCTGTTCTGATTTTAATATATACTTTATTACATTATGATCACTGGTCGTTGCATTCTCCAATACCTCCCATTTATCTATTTTATTGGTAGCCCTGTTATTTGCCAGTGTTACATCTATATTTGTTTTTGCCCCTGCTCTATTTGAATATGTTGGTATCTCGCTAGGTGCGTTTATTATATCTAGATTTAATTCACTTATTGCATCTTCTAATTCCTGACCTTTTTCGTCTTGTTCTCCGCTGTGCCACAGGAATGACTTTGCGTTTGCATCCATTGCTATGATTACTTGATGGCCCTGTAGAGTTCTACATATTTCCTTTAGTTGTTCTAGGTACATAGTTATTGGCTCTCTATACTGACAATATATTGATACTAAATACCACTTAGTGTTTTTGGCGTGTACTTCGATTGTTACAACATGTTCATTTGTAAATTGATTTAATACTATTGTTCTTATATTACTATTTAAAATTACTATTGCAGACATTGGTCTTTCTCCCTTCATAATTATTTGAGCCGTGGCTGTCATTCCTGGGATTTTACCCTCCCGGGAGTACGGTTCTTGCAAGCATAGTATGTCAGCTTTATGTTCTTCTGCTAATTTACGCAACTCGTAATTTACTTGTACGCTTCTCATTGTATTAATTTGGAGAACTAAAAGATCCATTACGGATGATATGTATGGTAATGATCTTCTGGCCATGTCTTATTGGGGTCAAACCCTATTCGGCCGTATGTTGTTACCATTTGTATATATATATTTTCCAAATTGTATTTTACGCCTCTTCTTTCGTATACTTGCTTTACTATTTCCTGTAATTGTTCGTGTTCCGTGGGGATTCCGGCCGCGGCTAGCTGAATGCAGTCAACGTCCGCCAAAGCTGGATAAGTAATTCTCGAGCCGTTTGTGTGCCCCACTCTCACTAGTTGGCGTAATGCAGTGGTTAGCAGACCGGGTTCTTCTAGTCTTGCCATCTGCAGTGCGTTTTCGCATATCTTATAAGTGTTCTTTGGGTCCATTGCATTATATGTGTCACTCTTGCTTGACTGATTGTTTTTATCTTTTATGTGTTCTGAGTGGTCTCTTTTGGGCGAGCTCGGTCGTCCGTCCTCGCCCTTCATCGGCGTTTTCTTTTCATTAAAAACGGACGACCGAGGTCGTCCGTATTTCTTTCCTATGTTGTTCTTTTCTATGTCTTTGTTTTGTCTCTGTGTTGGTGTAGTGTGTTGTGTCCTGGGCGCCTCTGGTCGCCCATCTCTGCCCTCCATCGGCATTTTCTTTTCATGAAAAATGGGCGACCGAGGTCGCCCTTCTGTTTGTATTTGTGCTTCTTGCGTGTTCATTGTTTGTACTTGTGCGTCTATCATGCTTATTGTTTGTACTTGTACATCCCTTGTTGTATTTTGTTTCTTGTCTTGTATCAGTGTTTCTCGTTGTGTCTTGGGCACCTCTTGCTTTCTATCTCCGCTCTCCATCTGCATTTTCTTGTCAAAAAAAAAAAAAAAAAAAAAAAAAAAAAAAAAAAAAAAAAAAAAAAAAAAAAAAAAAAAAAAATTGATGACGTCGTCCTGCGACATGTACGTCGGGACGTCGTACATCATCATAAGTGGTCTTCGTTTCTTTGGTTTCTCGCAAACAAAGGAGTCATTTAATTTCTTGTTTGCTAATAGTTTGTCACAGTCCTCAGTTGAGGCTAATTCAACTATTAGTATGTTTTTGGTCGTTCTGACATTGTTTATTTTAATTTTGTCTGTTCTCGGATTAATACTTTTCTCAAAATTCTCTTTAGCCTTCTTAACGTCTTCACCTTTTTTCGGTTTGACAAAAATGGTTGGTACAGTTTTCTCTATGTTCTGTCTTATTGTTTCTTGAACTGTCTTTTTAGGTTGGGTCACTGCTGCAACTGCAGCATACGACCTTTGCGGTTTCTGTAGTTCATTGCGGAGCCGCTCATTTTCGGCTTTCACTTCCGCATACTGTCCTTCTAGTTTAGCGTGGGCAAGAGCCCAATTGGCTATGTCCTCTTTCAATGCCCTAATCTGGTCGGCATTTATTTTTCCATGCCTGACACTCCGATCCAATAATCGGAGGAAGGAGGCATGTCTTTCCATAACTGACTGATTCGGATTTCTCTCGTCAATAAGAGCATCATGCTCCGAAAGCGCCGATTCACTCTCCGTTTGTTCTGCCATGTTTGCCAAGAAGAGTGAAAAAATTGGGGCCCGTCTGTTACCCCCGACCGGCACCTCTGGCATGGGGGGGGGCTAATGGCAGCTCGCCCACCGGTCCCGCCCCTGGACCAAGGGCACACGTGAGCTGCTAGGTTGAGCGTGCCGTTTCCAACACACTCGTCCTCTTCGACGGCCTTGCCATCGCAGTTTTCATCCCTCCCTCCCCGGCAAGTGCCCCCCGCACTCCGGGAAGGCGGATTCACCTTCCGTCCTTCGCCCCTTACTAGGCCGAGCTCCCACTCATGGCCAAGGACCCGGCCCTACTCAGGTGCCGGGTCGGTCACCCAGACTTTCAGGGGTCTGGACCCAGCTAACCTAGCCGGGGACATGTCACCACACCCCGGCTTGGCAGATCATGTCTCGGAGAACCAGAGACACGGCGAAGGACACTTGACGGCTCAGGCCGGAATCCCACCCCGGCGAGCAAGACCGTCGGAATCAGTGCGCAAGATGTTCGGCGCACTGTGTTTTGGGAACAGGTGTTGTGTCCCCTGTGACGCAGCACCCCCTGCGCCATGCACCCTTTGCTTTCGCTTTGGGTTGGGGGACTTTTAACGTCGTCCAGGACGTGAGGAACTGCGGCAGCAGGACTGCAGGGTTCCGGGATCGTCGTGAGACTTACCCTCACACCCTCGCCCAGCCACCGCGCTCAACTCAGGGGAGACAGTTGTTTTATCTCCCGTAACGCAGCTTCCCCTGCGCCATGCACCCTTTGCTTTCGCTTGGGTTGGGGGCATTTAACGTCCTGCCAGGACGGGAGTTTTACGTCCTACCTTGACACACGACAACCCACACCTATCAACGCAGCCCGGAAGGTGTTAAAGGAGTCAGTCCGGGTCTTATATGTGGAGTTTTACATCAACGAGACGGTGCGGCACTCAAACCCGAGTTACGTTCCCCGGAGGGTCTCCACACGTACTGGGGGATCATGACCGACCATGTCTCACCCACCGCTTTTGATAATTCACGGTGGGCCAGTGCGGACCAGTGTGGGTTGCACCCAGTTAAGGGCTAGCCTTTTAACGTCATGCATGGACGGCCCTTCCCGTGTTAGCTTCGCCCCATCTTGTGGGGGTACTGAGCGCCAGGGCCACGTCAAGGCCACGGGATAGGACATTGCGGTCCCCGCCCCACTCAGGGACAGCGGGAATCTCGTTAATCCATTCATGCGCGTCACTAATTAGATGACGAGGCATTTGGCTACCTTAAGAGAGT
>NW_025727190.1:85000-87500 GCF_021461385.2 Schistocerca piceifrons | reverse complement strand
CCCCGTGCCGGGAGTGGGTAATTTGCGCGCCTGCTGCCTTCCTTGGATGTGGTAGCCGTTTCTCAGGCTCCCTCTCCGGAATCGAACCCTGATTCCCCGTTACCCGTTACAACCATGGTAGGCGCAGAACCTACCATCGACAGTTGATAAGGCAGACATTTGAAAGATGCGTCGCCGGTACGAGGACCGTGCGATCAGCCCAAAGTTATTCAGAGTCACCAAGGCAAACGGACCGGACGAGCCGACCGATTGGTTTTGATCTAATAAAAGCGTCCCTTCCATCTCTGGTCGGGACTCTGTTTGCATGTATTAGCTCTAGAATTACCACAGTTATCCAAGTAACGTGGGTACGATCTAAGGAACCATAACTGATTTAATGAGCCATTCGCGGTTTCACCTTAATGCGGCTTGTACTGAGACATGCATGGCTTAATCTTTGAGACAAGCATATGACTACTGGCAGGATCAACCAGGGAGCTGCGTCAACTAGAGCTGAGCAGCCGGCCGCCCGGGAGTGTGTCCCGGGGGCCCGCGCGAACACGCAAGCGTCCGCTCAATCATTCTGCAAACAGGAGGAGGCTGAGCTCCCCTGCACAATACACCTCGAAACCCTCTCAGGTCCCGGCGGCGCGCAGCGCCGTCCCAAGTACTTGGTCGGGTTCGAGAGAGGCGCAATCGCCCGGAGTTAGGCGAGTAGACGCTTTCGGTGCGACCACCCGTGCTCCCAACTGAGCTTGCCGCTGCCGACAGAGGCCCGGGAGCGTGCTGTCGTGGCATTGCCGGCGGGAGACAACACGCGCCACCTACGGTGACCGGCAGCTCCAACGCCAGCGCCACAGAAGGACAAAAGCCCCACTTGGGTGCCGAAGCGAACTCTCCCAGCACAGCGCACGCGCCAACACATCCGCACAGCTGCGATACAAACCACCAGCGAGAACCGCTGGGGCGACCGAGCAGCAGACGGCGTCGCGGCGCCGAGCGCCGGGCGGCGGCGCATCCTCAACGCACACAGTCCTCAATCGGACCAGCACACTGAAGATGTCCACCGCGCTTCGCACCGGGCCCGCGAGGACCTACTTTGGCCGCACGGCGCCGCGCGCAGGGTGCGCCGGCGCGCAGCTGCGACGCCTGCCGCGTCCGTCGGCCGGCGCGCCTGCCACTGGCCGCCCCCACCAGCCGGCTGTAGCGCGTGCGCCCACGCACCGCGCGGCCAGCACGCCGGGAGGCGCCCCCTCACCGGCCGGGGACGGTCCCACCCAGCCACCGCCGCGTATCGCTTCACACCCAGATGCCGTTCAGTTTCGTCGGCATGGTGGGTATCGCTGGAACAACCGGTTAGTACCTCAACCTATCGTCGCCATCACCGATTCACCCCTAGCGAGAACAACCGCACCACAACAGGTTACCATTTGTTCATTTGCGTAACTTCACCAGAAAACGCAGGCGTCCATCGCCATTTGCAACTTCAACGATTATTGCATGCCTGTGTCAGGTGTCACGCCACACTACGTCTGCCCACATACACGCAACAAAATGTGCACGCCTAGACAATACGTGGAAGGTGGCCCCCGTACGTATGCGATGTCCATTGCTCGAACGACTGTCAACCGGCCTCTGTAGCATGTCGCAGATATGGAACGCGGTGCACCATGCCATCACGGTGTGTGAGGAGAGACGACTAGGTCCGAATACATCAACAGACAGCTCATGCTGATCGCCATCCACGGCGTCCGTTCCTCCCACACGTCTCTATGGCGTACCACACTGCAATCCAGCTCTCATAGGGAGACGACACGTAGCTGCGTGCACAATATTTGCACTGTATGGTCCGCCGTTTTTGGGCGCAGTCGTTGTGCGGTCACACATGTGCCACGATGTATCATTCAGTACATAAGGACGAATGTGCAGTACAGATTGTGGTTCACGCGTACGACATCAGCGGACAGTTGACACAGGCCGCACCACAACGTAGCCTGAGTACGTCGCATGCGAAGGGCATTGAACATGCAAACTTCTCACCAACCAGCTTGCGAAGGCAGGGGGCAAGGTGGGGACGTGGGGAGGGGCGGCATGTACGTCCTGCTGCCATCCACATTACAGTGTACAGCAGGAGCATGTGGAAAGTGAGCAAGACTTGCAAGGTGTTTAACATGAAGCGATACACAGGGGTGCGGGCAGTGCGAGTAGCGAACTATATTGCGAGGGTTGCGGGTGGGCAACACTACAGTAATTGAACGAGTCGTATAACAATTACAGAGCAGGTTTAGGCGACAACGTGGGTTACGTTAAGGCGACAACATGGGTTAGGTTAAGGCACAACATGGGTTAGGTTAAGGCACAACATGGGTTAGGTTAAGGCACAACATGGGTTAGGTTAAGGCACAACATGGGTTAGGTTAAGGCACAACATGGGTTAGGTTAAGGCACAACATGGGTTAGGTTAAGGCACAACATGGGTTAGGTTAAGGCACAACATGGGTTAGGTTGAGGCACAACATGG